>NW_010391431.1:62687-73870 GCF_000710305.1 Buceros rhinoceros silvestris | reverse complement strand
AAGAGTGTAGAGTATTATTTGAAAAAAACAAAAACCAAAACCCCAAACCTAAAACCCAACCCAAAGATGGGTTTTGGTGTACTGCAAGGCTCTGGGTTTTATGTCTTAGAGACTACAATCTACTGTAATCCTGCCAAAACAATTGATTTGCAATTACAAAATCCTCGTTACCACCCGCTGTGATGAATGACTGCTATTCTCCAGTATGAAACACCTCAATGTCTGGCACAAACCCAGTATTTTTTCTTATAGGAAATAAGGGGTTTTTTTCCTTCCTATTGTTCATATTCTCCTGGGATGAGAATCCATAGCCAGCATTTCAGGCTGAGTAAAATCCTGTAAAGAAATTGGCAACTACTGATGTCCAGGGAGGGCAGGTGGCTATAGGTAATTTTTCAGATGTGCTTTATCACTACTGACACTATTTGGCTACGAGAATATTGTTTAACGTCACACTTTGCCAAGCTGATCCTTACTAGTGCTGTCCAATTTCGAGAGTGTACAATCTTTCCGAACCCAGTGAAAGTTGTGCCAGGAGGAGATGTAAAGCAGTAGAAAAAGATTTCTTCTCTCCTAGTTGAAGTCCAGCTTGACACGCCATTCATTTTCGTTTTTCCTGAGAGCCCGAGTCTGCGATGGTTCCTACACAAGACCGTGCACAGTGCGTGCAGATTCTGATCTGCACGGCATTGGCACAAGCCTGCATTAACTTAAGTGGCTGAATTAATCTGGATTTACACTAATGTAAGGGAGACAGATATCCGACCCAATGTGCTGAGTGAGATCCTTGGCTTGTGGCCAGTGGGGGGTAGGGAAGAATGACAGACAGTTACCCTGGATTTACATTGGGTTATCTGAGATTAATATAGGCTTTAGTGTTTACAGAGCACCTACTGTAACTGCAGAGAGAAAATACGGCAAAGCCAATATATTACAAGGCTTCTATGTATCCTGCTTCTTCTAAAAATCTTTTCATTGGGCTATGTAACAGCATAGGTTAATGAGCTAAACTGTTGCCTGAGGGGCAGAAGTTGCATGTTTAAACTGTTACCCACAAAGCTGAAAATATGCCCTTGTGAAAGCCAGCACTAAGGACGGGGCTAGTGTATCTTGCTTGTAATTCCTCCTTTCTTGACATAATACCAGTTAAAAGGAGAAGAGTCAAAAAAAAGAAACTGGCAACCCTGAACCATTCTGTGCTATTGGCTCAAAATACAGCACTTGGGTCACAGGATAGAAATATTGAGTATATTGAGGTATATAAAATAATGAATCAATTAAGTAAAACTGGAAATGAAGAAAAATCCATAAAAATCTTGTGGACAATTGCTCCTGCTATATAATCTTCAGTCATAGCCTAGAAGAGTCCAAAAGGCAAGTGGGGAAAAGGAACTCACAGAACAGAGCCTTGGCCGGTACACTGGCATCTGAGGGCTTTCCCTGCTGCGTTCTTACCGGAGCGGAAGGGGTGAGAGCTGAGCACATGGAGGAGCCAGTCAGTCCCCAGTGCTGGTCACCTCCTAGCAACAACTGTTCTTTGTCACCGATGTAGCTAGCCAGTACATCAGGCCTGCACACCCTGCAGGCCAGCAGGGCACCCCCACCCCGTTTGGGACACGATCTCAATGGCGGGCGTCAAGGTAGAGTGACGCAAAGTCAGAGTCCTGCAGCTGCCCCTGGGAGCGCAGGGCAGAGCAGGCGGAGGGCTGTGCGTCCTGGGAAGCTTCCCGGGGAGCCGCATACATAAAGCACGGTCTGTTCGCTAGCTGCCCACATTCTTCACAGGAATGTAATCCTCGACATGGAGTTTGTCAGCAAAACACAGCTCATCATGAAAGAACGAACTACTGTCTTGCTGAAGCGTCGAGAGGCATATTTTCAGCAGCCAGGGAGTCTGAGGCAAGTGTGGGGAAATGGAGCAACTGCAGTTTGTTCTTTTGACTAGCGCAACAACAACAAAAATGTAAAAGTGCTTCCAATGCTAGAACATTGAACTGCTCACATTTCCAACGCGGAGCAACTGTTTCAAAGCAAAACGAGCGTATGAGATGTTTGTTTCTTTAACTGAAGGCAAACTGGATGTGGAATTTCCTTTTGGAAGAGACGACTGAATGAGGGATGGCTTGGATTCCCATTTGCATATTGCATCATATATAAAGAGGGATGATATAATGAATTGAAATTCTGAAGAATCCAGGCAACAGTGGAAAAATATTTCAGATTAACACCTTCCGTGGGTCTCTTACTGCTAGTCCTTCCACTAGGTTTGAAGACTGTCGTGCCAGGTAGACTTTCGTTATGTAACTCATAACACCAATAACTGCATTTGTGTTAAATGCTGAAAATAGGAATTATATCCCTTTAAGACAGGTAGTGCAGAGAAGTTGTAATAGCAGGAGTAATGGAGGTTACACATGCTTACTAGTAACAGAACAATACTCTGTCTTTACAGCACAGTCTGTTAATCTCAAGCACTGCACTAACAAAGCTAACTCTAAAGACATTTAAAATAACTTTACAGACCTGGCTCTATGTGTTTGCAAAGTCAGCTAGGTGTATTGGTCCCCCATGCAACACTTAAAATATGCTGTACGTACACTGGGAACATACACATACCACAACCAAGACTGCTTGCCCAGTCTGCTCATCAGCTCCAAATGCATTCCACAGCTATAACACGCAGTGAAGACCATCTGCAAATAAACCTGACAGAATATGGAATAAAATTTCTCTTATCCAGCGTGTGGATAGGCAATGGCCTGTGGACGGGGTTTAGACTGGTAGGTGCAGCTTAAAGATCAGCGTGGCCATGCCTCCAGCCCTCACCTCCTCTCCACGGAAGTGGATCCAGGGTCTGAGAACATAAACCCACAACTTGTCTGGCATAGATTTGGAGATTTTACTGTTGTCCCCTGTTGCACCTTCTGAATGCAACAGGATCCAAGATCTTATGTAGGATAACCATATTCATTGCTGTCAGACACGAGGTGAGTTATTTATATAGGGCTGGGGGCTCCTTAGGGAAGTGATCTTTCTTCTCATGCAGAGTCCATGTGTTCTATAAATACTACTGCTAATAATATAAAAATAACAGTCTGTCATTACCCCTCAAACAGCCTGTTCTATTTACAAGTTGTATCTGGTCTTGACTTTCTAAATGAGGTTTTGCCTCTTTCTTACATGACTTCCTGGTATTTTCAAACGATCTTGGTTTGGGAAATTAAGGATTGGAGGCGAAGTCACCATGCAAGCTGTTTGCACATGAAGCATCAAAGCCCTTATTTTTAATCTGTGGTAATTACTACTGTTATTAAATCTCGCTTCCCTGATGATTCTTAACAATAAGTAACAAATGCATAATGCAATAATTATAAAAAGTTGTTGCTTGTTCTGCGATCAATTTGTATTAATAGAAAAAGTTTCCATCTTAGTCAGCACAAAACTCTCTCACAGTGATTTTTACAACACTGGGAACAAATGTTTTACAGTGGAATTTTGCCCTGGAAGTATGATTTTTAAGGAGTTCAATATAACCTAACTGCTGCAGACTTACGTCTCTCCTTAAATGAGGAACTGCTTTAAGCTGGACAAGACTCTTCCCCTAAGTCTAAGCTCTGCATTAAAGCTCCTGGATCCTCATAATGAAAATCCTTCACTCAGGATTTGTGAAGAATTGAATTCCACACCAAACCTTTCAGCTACCTGGGTCTCCGGAGCAATACGTTTTCTTCTCAGAATTGTATCTACCTGTACCTTGCCATCCATTGGTGCCTTTTGTTTACCTCTCTACTCAGAGAATAAGAATCTAATTGTGTGATCTAAGTGTCCAGTCAGAATTAACCAGTAAGTATAGAATTTTAAATGCTCATTATAGCCCAAATCTAAGTCCAAGAACATCCTGCTGGACTCACACAGGGTGAAATTCCTGGGAAGCAGAGAGCTGGCTCAAGATCTCTGCAGACAGAAGCAGGCCATATATGCAGCACACAAGTTTTTTGCCCTTCTGCACAGGGAGGATCCTGTTCCTGAGTTAAGAGCTGCAAATAACAAGTGATTTTGCACTGATCCTGTCCTAGTCACATGCAGATGCTAAATCCATCAAGAACACTATTTACTGTGACCAATGTATGATCGCAGCCTTCCTAGCAGTGAGCCAACGTCTTTATCAGATTGGAACCATTCATATGGGACTGAACTTCCAATCCATGTAATCAGCAAATACACAATTATTTCATATGCTGCCCTATAAAGGGAATCCGAGTCAATTTGCATGCCAAAGGTTTTCAGATTCCACAGATAAATAAATATGTTCTTTCACCTGTTAACACACCAGAAGTGTTTGTTTTGGCCAGCTTGCATGGGCTCCGTGTGCCAGGTTACGAATAAAATAATGTTCAATACTCTAAACATTCTGTGATACAAATTCCTGGCTCAGCATAAATACAGACCTTTTGTATGTGGCAGGTTCTTAATGCATTCCCCAGCACCGACACCATTAAATCAAGGTATCTGAGTATATCTATAAATATTTGTAAGTCCTAATCCACAATGCAAAAAAAAAAAAAAAGCAATCAAAGATAAACCAGTTTGCCATCACGGGCCTCTGTTTCACTGGATTTTGCTTGCTGGAGTTTGGGTTTCTGGAAAGCAAATGCAACTACCATATGCCAGTGGTTTCTGCACATGCCGTACATTCCAGAACACAAAGTAGGTTTTCTGTTTAAAGAACAATACAGTTACAAAGATTAGATAAAACCAAACTGGAATATAATATTCCTGGGAAATTTTACTTCTATATGCAAACACAAAGTGACGAATGTAAAGGATGCTTTAGGACAACGCTGGCAAAGGCTGAGTTTCTCACACTCCTTCCCAAGCAAAACTACCTATTGCTTTAAGATCAGAATGCAAACACAGAGCAGACTCTGCGCTGGGTTAATCCACCGTATTCGGGAATTAATTCCACCCCTGTCACTGGAGAAACTACGTTCAGACAGGACTAAGTGAAGGTAAAATGCAGCCCTGAGGAAGGGACTGATGGTTTTGGCTTGGCCTTCAACTTCATGGCTTTCTCTCATTTCAGGTGGTTGGAGTAAGCCTAGGACTGAACTACGCTGTGTAGGTCCCAGACTAGCATGAAATTCAGCTGCACCGCTCTGGGCTTGTGTCTGCGGTAATAAGATAGTCTGCCTCTGCATGCAGGACCGCTCTTTCTGTGTGACTCTTGCACTTGCCTGCGCACCCCTGAGTTGTATTTGCTTTAACTACAGTTCTCCCAGGCCTTCGGGTTTATCACTTGTGGGATAAGAAGGCTAAGGCCCAGCTCTCTTCTCAGCAACACACTGATGCTTTGAGGGAGACAAAACTCTAACCACAGTCTTCTTGTGAGATTTCTCTTTTTCTCAGTGACTTGGTTCCTAACTCAAAATGCAAATTTTTAACACATATTTACACCCAGAGTAACCAACTTTCTGCTATTTTCTTTTTAGCTTGCCCAGGCAGGGCACGGGACACCTCTTTAGTTCCCTGCACTCCTGGAAGACACTGCTAGTGAACTCTTTTTCTGTAGAATTCAATCTGCTAGCCAGAACTGTTCAGAGTTTGCTTTTTGAAACATGGAAAGCAGCTTCAGCATCATTTATAAGGTAGTTTTTTGACAACAAGAGGCCACCTTGTTGGGAATCTTCTCCATGGTGGGAATCTTGTGTAGGTTTTGTCGTTGGATGGTTAAGCTGTCAGTTAATACTCATTCCTATCCTATTTGGAATATGCTTCTCTAAAAGTTGCTTCGTCGTATCCATATCTTACAATGTTTGGCAGCACGTGGAAGAGCAGCACTCTGCACATCTTCGCACTGAGAAAGGAAACACCATGTAGTGTTCACTCTTACCTTAGACCAATCACCTGTTTTCCATTCGTAACAGCCTGTGTGATCCTCACACTCTTCCTCGTCTCTTGGCCTGGTGGCTGCATCACATTTTCCTTGAGAATTTGTGCATGTCACTGTTCTTTTCTGAATCCCCTTGCCACAGTCTGCTGAGCACTGCAAAACATGAGGTGTTTGTCTCTGTTACATGATGCCTAGAAATGATAACTTTCATCTTGGTAACACAGCAAAAAGGAAAAGCTGGTTTTAAGAACCAGAGGAAAACTGATAACCTGTAAGATTTTCTCCTAATCATCTCAGCCCCTTTCAAATATAAAAGAGGAATTTGAAAAGCGTGATATCTGCTTGTGAAATGTTTTACTTATGAAAAATGGCAATTCTGAAAAATCAACCTTTTTTGAAAAATATCAGCCGACATTTTGCTAGAATTGGTGTTACAGATGAAAAAAACACTACAGCCTGTGTTTAAGAGCTCATCATTCGTACTGAAAAAGGACACACTGAGATTTACAAGACAGAACCAGCACATCCCTTGATGTGTCATGGGAGTAAAATGATAAATGCATTTTCAAATCACAGTAGTGTAAGACCGCTGTTACAAACACAATTCCGCAGTACGGTTTGTACACACCACGGCAAAGATATGTACACAAGTTCTCATGTGGAACACACATGTGACCTTCACCGTGATTTGCCACATGCCCATCACTGTGTTAGTTCTGAAGAACTTTAGCTGTACCACCATGTTGTGATCAGCTTCCAACCATGGCCACCAAGCAAGCCTCAGACATCAGCAGGGGTGAAAGACAGATTTCTCAACACTGAGAGCATAATCAGGGACTGTTGAAACCCTCTAAGAAAGCAGCAGGCTACTAGAGCTGCTAGAATGAGTTGCTCTAACAATCATTCATGGAAGTGAACACCAATTATCCATGACTGGTTTTGTGCCTGGGCACTATGAAGGTAGTTATCTCTGCCAATGGATGGCTGAAAATTCTGTTTTACTGGAGAATTTGTCTTGATTTCATTGACTCTGCTAGGTGGGAAAAAGACTCTGGCATGAACGGAAAGAGAACTTGCCTTAACTAACAGGTTAGGCAATAGAGTAACAGATCTGCCGATGCTGTCACAGCCACCTAAGTGCATGCCATGACACAACAGCAAAGCTAGTCTCTCTGCTCTTCATTTTCATGCCACTGCAGTGGTTAAGAGTGAGAAATTTTCTTGAAGAGCCACTGGGGACAAGTGGGTGGAAAAATGATGTATTTACCAACTGAGATAAAAACTAACCTCCTTTAGCATGTCAAGTTCTCCCCTTCAGGGGATCACCATGGAAAAGACAGTTGATTTGACACTGAATAAATAGTGAAGATATGAGATATTCTGTGAGGTCTTTTGAACATATTCCAGGAAGCTTCTCCATCCAGGGGGTCCATGCTGGAAACAAGCATCAGCTTGATATAAATTACATCAAATGGACAAATCTCAGCATGCCTGTCTAACTGTCTTAAAAATACAATCCAGGCAGTTCTGACCTGCTGGCCTTGTTAAGGACATGAATGACAAGCGTTTATGAGCTGGCAAGCAAACAGACATGCCTTTAAATACTTCAGAGCACTACAAAGCAACTTCTCGAAAATCTGGGAAACCTTCCACTTAATTTACTATGTGCTGCTCATGGCGTGACCTCCTTACGGATGTAACATCTTTGTAACAAGCACAATTGTGGAGTTCTGCTAGATACGGGCATGAATTCTTCCAGGCTTTGCAGAATTCCAGAAACTGCTTTGCTGGACTCCTCCGAGCACAAGACTTGCCAGAGATCCCAGCCTGGAGCTCCCTTAATGGCACCTTACAGCCATGAATTTGCCCCAGGTTGTATAGATTTTCCCAAATAATATATCATTTTCCCCAGTCCTCAGGGTGGACTCTTCAGGGTTCATCTGAAACTACAAAGCACAATATATAAAAACTTTCAAATGGTCCAATTTACTCCAAGTAAATCAAACTGAAGTGGGAGTATTTTCTCACAGTAGGAGAAGTCTCTAGGTGGGTTTTACAAGCAAGTCCGGGAAAAACACCAACTGTTTGTTCTTCCCACAAGCTTTTAAGTCATTTACAGATTAATACTGCATATACTTTCCTAGACAAAACAGCATTTGCAAAAGGTTTCCAACAGATCTTTGGTGGTCACATATAAATCACTCTCTTTAGGAGCTTTTTCCTTCCTCAAATTCCTTGTTTTGATGAAGAATTTCTTAACATACAGATTTTACAGAGATTCAACAGCACAGCAGTCTACAAACTAATGTGTGCAGTCCCTGAGTGTCCAGCTAAGATCATTAGGTCATATTTTGTTAACAAATTACTTAGCCAAATCCCATGAGGTTTTGTAAAGGAGCAACATAACTTTGCAGTTAAGACACAGCACCTTTATTTGAAGGAAATTCATATTTTTTTCTATTCTAGTTCCCCAACCGTAAAAACATTCACCTATTTTCTGACAGCCTCTATTTTTGTCATTAAAAATAGGTTGAGCAGTACTTTGTTCAAAATAATCATCTCAAGTGTTTGGCAATAAAAGAGGAACTCAATTTTTTCCACAATGAAGATTGCATTGGAATTTGTTTTGAAAACACACAGTTTTGATTGGGGACCAGACATCAACGTGGTCATCTGTTTTCTGTTGTATAACCAAAAAGTTCAAAAACATACATGAGAAAATTGATTTATAAAACGATACCACTACTGTGATATTTATTCCACAACATGAGATTAAAACGTTAAGGATTAAAGTGATTACCATGGAAGAAAGTCCTAGTTATAAGAAGTGTTCAAACTGGCAGAGCATCAAATGTGTCCTGGAGTCAATTGTGCTACCTAATAGCAGAAATGTGCCAGAACATGAATTTAAAATCACGAGTGGGCAATTACAGACATGACAAAGGTAAATAGACTTATCAAAGGAAAAGTAAAACAGTTACTGAAAAAATGATCTAAAAGCATTATGTATTTGCAAATGAGTTTTGCGGTCACAAACATGGAAGATTTCCACCCTGGAAAAAGTCTTCTGTAACGTGACTTTCTCCATTTCACAAAGAGAAGAGAAGTACCTGGGATTGTTAACAAAAGACCCAAGTAAAAATTCCCCATGTAAAACAGGTAGGAGCGGCACTGTAAGAATACAGCAACTATAAACATTTCAGCTGTTTTGGCTCTAAGAAATACAGAGGGCATCGTCTGAAAGGGTTACTTCAACACACGAAAGACCTATCAGATAACTTTGTAAAACTTTGGTGTGTTTCTCCACATCTTTTGAAATGAAAGAACTCAGAAAGAAAACAAATCTGATGCATTAGCGAGCAGATACAGTGTCCTACTGAAAGGAAACACCACTTTCGCTTAACTATCATCTCACTTGCCCAACAAAGATTTCCTGTTCAGAAGGTGGACAATGGAATCATCCTGTGTTTGTTAAGGGACGCTGTTCCTCAGTGCGAGACCCCTTGTATCCTGACCCGCTGTGACTTTTAAGCACATTCGTAACAATAATATTTTGCAGTAGCTCTTTGACAGTGTTTTAAACAGGAGCTCACTGGTTCAAAATAGAGATGAATAACAAGGAAAGGTGCTTCCCATAGAAATGACTGTCCCGTAACACAACCATGAGCCACAGGAATGAGACCGGTGGAGCTGGGAGCACTGTACTGAGAGTGAAAGGATCCTCTCATCGTTCAGGTGAGCCTAACAGATACAACTTCAGAACTAATGTGGACATCCTATTAGGACTGTTACTCACGAGGTACAAATGGAGTTGCCCTGTATTAGCAGAGTCCTGGTCATGAACTGCAGGCACACTCCCAGTTCACTCTGTTGCTAAACAAAACACGGGCTCATTCTCTAGACTACGCATCATTCACATCTTAAATGAATTTATAATATCTCAGAATAATTTCTTAACTCTGCAGCTATGTGGAAATGCACCTTTTGTACAAAGCATAACCAGCTTTTCCATGTTCCTGGAATTACACAAAAGAAGGCTGGATAAGACTCAAAGATTGTACATTCTCTGTAACATGCAGATGTTTGATAAATCTGTTATTTGTTTCATACCGCATTGAAATGGAGCCAGAAGCCCTGGTGGGTTACTACACTTCTGGCCTCAGGTCAGTTGAATGTTTTTCCTTGCGGCTCAGAATTTTCAGATGGGAAGATACAGTTACTATAGCATGATATCTAAAACGAGCCTTAATAACTCATCTGCTATGGAATACAAACCTCAGCTCCAAACTGACCATCTCAACAAATGATAGTCCTACCCAGTGCCTCAATACTGTGAGGCACTGAGCATTCTGCCCATTAGGACACACTTAATTTTCAGCACTTGGCTGGCTTAGGGCCGGTGTATCCAGAGCTGTGCACAGTCTGGCTCCTTTCTTGAATCAAGTACCTACCTTCGACCACTCTGATGCTTCCCAGATAGAAAGGCAGTCCCGTCCTTCACAGCTTTGTACTGTTGCTGGTTTGTTGCCAAGGCAGTAGAGGTCTCTCGTGTTAACGTAGGTGCCATTTTGCAATTGATAAACACAAGTCACTTCCCGGTGCTGGACGCCTTTCTCACAAGTAGCAGAGCAGGGACTCCAATGGCCAGTCACCCACCTGGGAAAGAGCCAGAGGAGGAATGTTAACAAACCGGCGGGATAAAACATTACACTTCATTTAAAAACTGCCATAGCTCACAAGGATTTGCTGCAACCCAACCTGGATGAAGGTGGGGGGTATTTCCTTATACTCATTGTCTCTCTGAGCCTTCGGGATTCATCTGCTTTGTAAGCACGTTTCAGCTGCCATTTCCTTCCCCTTTGATCAAAGTGTGCTGGGAACAAATATATGGCCTCTTTTTCTGTTGTTGTTTGCTCTTTGAAATGTCTTTGAAGGTCCTTTGGCAGACACTCAGCACAATGTTGTGAGGTGTTGGGGTTCCTCCAAAGTGAGGAACACACTGCTGCTGTGAGCAGTCGCTGGCTGTGGGCTTGCAAGGGAAATGAGGCAACCTCACCCCACTGTCTTCCAGCTCAGTGTAAGGCCAGCTGAAAGGCTCTCACTGATTCCAGCAAGTGCTGGATGCAAAGGTGCAGTTAGAGCTGGCTACAAGGCAGTGAATAAAATGTCTACGAAGAATCTGGATTAGGAGATATGTAGGAGGAATGATTCTTTTCCTGAAGACAAGCAGCATCGATCTTTACGCTTCCTGCAATCTGTCAATGAGGAACACGTTCTCTGTAATTACGGGCAT
>NW_010391431.1:49046-62570 GCF_000710305.1 Buceros rhinoceros silvestris | reverse complement strand
CTGGATGAAGTGAAAGATGGGAACAATAACTATGTAGGTGCTGTGCACCGGAAGGCTATCGTGCCTTTCTCACCAGGTAATTGACCTTCTAGCCTGTTATTTAGGACTGTCAGTTTGGTATCCTTATACCATTAATCTCTTACTTGTCACCCAGACCGGGGTTTTCTATTATGATAAGTGGCTCAAATAAGACCTCTCGGGAACACGCCTGTTCAGAAATACCATTTCATCTTGCTGAAGGCTTCTGTCATCCAGGCAGAGCACCAGACCTGTCAATGTATTAACCACATTTCTTTTGATAGTGCTGCATAACTTCTCCAAAACAAATGAAACAACTGTTTTCCACCTTCTCATTCCTGAACAGGGATATATCAGTTCAGCACAATCTGTAGAAACATCTTCACTTGGTGCAATTGTCATGAACTCCTTTGCCAAATGCTATGACTGTTGGTGTGCTGAGACAGCACCGATGACTGCCTTGACAGTGAAGGCAGAAGCCAGTTGGTTTGAGCAGGACGGGGTTGGGCACGCCGGCCACCTGTCTTTTGTGGAACACGGCCTCGCTCACATGTTTCTGTGCATTAAAGTAGTTGACAAATCTGCAGATTTCCGTTGGCTGAAACAGCTGGCAAGACACCAAATGTGTTTCTCTAGACAGTAGTTCTGGTGCATCCCAGTGGCTGAGTGCTTGGTATTTTGCTTATGGAATGGAAAAATGCCAGCTAGGTAATTGAATACTAGAGATGAAAGACTGATGAAAATATCCTTGGAGTGCAGAAATCAGCGTTCATGCACATGAATAGCCAGGCTACTGTGATATCAGCTGGACCCTGCCCTGTCAGAGCAAACAGGGAGGGAGTTATCTGTCTATCTGAAGGAAACGCTCAGCAAGGACATGGAGGGGCAAAGAGTGACTTTGCTTTATGAGCTCAATGTGAGTCACAGGGCCAGGAGCGGTTTCTGTACAGCCTCCACTGAGCTGACAGTGACTTCAGCACTGTATCCTCACTGTGTTCCATAGCTACCAGCAAAAGCAAAAGGGAAAGGGACCAAAGGCAAATGAGAAAGATAAAAACACATTCTTGGCAGAGGCTGTCTGCGAGCTTGCATTTAGGATGGGCAGCATGCAGCACGCCAGCTATTTCCAAGATGTCTTAAGAAGTAAAATCTCAGGAAGGAAAATTCCTTTTTTTGTTGTTCTCTTGTGGAGGGGAGAAATCACCTTGTTTCTGCTCCATTCAGTGGTCTCTAGTTAGTGCTCTCTTTCACGGGCACCCCCTTGTTGTGGGGAAAGAGCTTGCGTGCCCTCGTGAGGTTGAGAGCTGTGCTGGTGGTGGCATGTGCCTCCGGTGCCAGACAGGTCTCAACTGAAGGGTCAGACAAAGTGTGTCCACGGGCAGGATGGGCTCACTAGCCTTCGGGCAACAACCCTAGGAGAAGGACAACTCTGACTCCAAACCCGGGCAGATGGAGCTCGTTTAGCCTTGTAAGGCTCCATCTAAGAGAAGGACACTCTAAACAAACCTACGACCCGAGGACTCCGCTGTCACCGTCCAAGCTCGCTAGGCCCTGGCAGATGAACCTCAGGTGTAAAGGGTGAAGCCAGTTCCGCGCACGCTGCGCCTCACCTAAAACATCCACCGCGCAGGGCCGAAGGGCGCACTCATCGCTTGCAGTGAGCGTGGGAAAAGCCCTTCCCAGATCTTTGTTCGCGAAGCCAAGCCATGAACGAATGAGTTAGTGCTGCTCTAGCACAGACACAACAGAGTATAACTGGAGAACTGGCACAGAAAAACCAAATAATATTATTATCATGAGAGGAATGATTGCACAGAGAATGAGCCAAACCCCAAGGAATCAATCCAAATTTGTGCCTGTGTTGACAATGAGATCTCCAGATTTTTTGTCAGAGTGGCATCAGTATGGCCAGCTTCAGCTACTGATCCACTACAACCATCCCTGATCTGAGCCCAACGGTTCCAAATAAGGTGGGGCTATACTGTAAGGGATCTCAGAGATCTCACAGCCCACTCCATCCTAGTTGTGACTGCTGCTAACATGGAATCAAACTACTTAAAATTTAAAGGGTATTTTAAAGTGGTGGCTTTAGTTTCATATCCAAGAGACAAGTGACAGATTAAATGTTGAATAATGATAATATTAATAATAATAATATCAGTAAAGTAGGCTATTTTCAAAGGCATTGAGGGGATGATTACTTTGACAACAAAACTTCATCCTCTCAATGAAATCTCTGTTTGGCTTGTAAAAATGATCTGGCAAACAAGTAAATGTGAGTCCTGCAGGTAGCCCTGGCAGTGCCCTGATCTTTCCCCACAGTCCTCCCAAAGCCTCTTTCATAGGCAGCTGAAAATATTATTTTAGTGTCTGTATGACACGGAATCACTGCAACTATATTTCAACAACTTCCTTCAGAACCCAAGTGGAAAGACAAGGGATTTATGGATGCAGTGATTAAATATGAAAATCTCTGCCAGTTTCCTATTTGGTAGAGGAATGTGCAGTAAGGTATTAGCATAATTACTATCTGCAAGTAATATTCACCCAGGGAAGAAAAATGTGATGTACAAATAGTACCTCATTATGCTCACTGTTACATTACACTGTTTAAGAATGAGACTTACTTTTCATTTTTTGAAAAAAGTATTTTTCTTACGACAACTTGAGAAATAATTCCAGTGTTCTGACTCGCACACCAAGCTAGCTCTGTACTATTAACTAAGCCAATTAACTGCTGTACACTATGCCCTGTGTATATCATATAGAGCATTGGGCTTCCAGTTGTGTTTTAAGCCCGTAAACTGATCTTAGGGATTGCTTGACACCACAGATCTTTCTGGTTTGGTCTTTCCCTCCCAGGTTATAACCTATCTTCTGCTGGAGCCTATGAGTGCTCTAGCTGGAGTCCCTGAAGAGCCTCTAATTTTTCCAGCAAGCACTGATTGAGGTGACAAACACACTTATCTTTCGCACAACCAGAGGGATGGCTTTATCCATGGTATTATTTTTTGTAATCTTATCTCTATAGCAGATTCAAGAGCTAGATGATCCCTGCTGATGGCTAGATTCAGGAAGAAAGTGATGAGCTTTGAAGCACAGTTTTTAACCCAGTCAGTGTCTGTCTTTCTAGCTAAGAAATGCCCAGAAGGGTGTGTTTTTCTATAGCCTCAAAAGCTGGGATGGGCAGGATGTGCAATCTGAGAGGGCTGTTTTAAATCTTTGTCTTCTGAGTCTTCCTCAACCTCTGACCTCTCAGTATCTCTGCTGAGGAATCGAGAGTTCTTCTAATCTGCTTTGGCAACACTCATCTGGCAGCCCCCTGGAGCAAACTTGAAATAGCTTTTGGAGGTTCAGTTCGTCATTTGATCTTTCTGTGGTCTGGATTAATCATTAACCTTGCATTATCCACTCTACCTACTTGCCTAAGACTCCCATATTCTCTATGAAAAAAAAATTGTCTACAGTACTATGCATCCAGAGGAGATGAATGTCTGCAAATGAAGACTTGTAGCTAAGGATTTGGGGGAAAATGGTATGAAGATAAAATGGGTTGAGGCTGAAGGATGGGGCAGAGGAGTGCAATCAAAAGACATGAGGTCACTTTCCAGAGATTTGCAGCCTCTTCTAACATAAAGCCATTACATGTTCTAGGGCAAATTTTGCAGCCCATTAAATTTCACCTGGTTATTCCTGTCTCAAGCCCTGCAGAAGACTGGGCCCTGTAAGTTGGTTCTGTTTCATCAACTAAACAGCCATGGCATATACGCACATGCACTCAATACCTGCAGGGACTGCGTGACTTCCATTCCCTCCCCAGTGCTACGGTGAATTGAATTGAATTTCTCTGCTTTCACAATAAGAGCTTGGATGTGACCAAAGACACATTTGCAATAACATAATTTTTTCTGTTTTTATTAAACCTGTTTTTCTTAGAACTGTACTACTGTTGAATAAACTAACGGAGGAAATTTGCTACTAAACAAGACAAAGCTAGTTTGAAAAAGCACTTGTGACATAAACTAATGTAAAGCTGTGTAATTTAAGGGATCTATTTCTAACAGATTTTCTTGCACACCTTTTGGGTTAACATACACCATTGCATTAATGTACAGTGAGGATAACTCCATGTCTAGTTAGCACTGGTTGTCTTTAGCACCAGCTTTTGATGCCAAATTGTGTCAAAGTTGCTCTTTCCTCTTTTTTCCCAGGTAAAACTGTGGCTCTGCTGGTCTTAGACAAAATCAGACCAACTTGTAGAGGGGCCAGAATTTCACACTGGATAATTTTAGCAAGGAGAATTGGAAAAGATTTCTGCGAATCAGTCACATGGAACTGACAGTCAGATATTTTTTGCTTACAGCTATCAAACTAAGTTCACGCTTGAATTGTAGAAGCAAAAGAACAGTGTTTACAGCTGGACTCAGGATTTCCATGAAATACGCACACCCTGCTATTGTACCCTTCTCTCCTACACACTTTTGAAACTCCACCACATCTCTGCTACACTGGGGTCAAAATACTCAGGTGAATCAAAATTGGGAACTTTTGGGAACAGGTTGTGCCACACCCTGTCACTAGAAGGGTTATGGGTTTTTTTGGAAAAAAGTACAAGGAATCTAGTAGAATAATACAGCTGCTGATGTCGAAAGTAGGACTCCAAGACTAACATTCCTGTCTGATTGCCTTTATAAACAGTGCTCAGTAATTTTCCAGTACAGTAGTCATTCTGCTAACAGGCTTGCCAACTTTCACTCACACACGTTCCTTTTTTTCTTTAGTGATTATCATTTTGACAGCTTTATTTTTCTTAATTTCCCACCAATTATAAGATCAGCCATAGAACAATGTTTTACGATTTACATGCACCTTGGGAAGCTTTTTTAAACAGCAGGCATTGCCTCCCTCCCCCAAATCAGGCGGATCACTCAGTTTCAGAGGACTCAGCAGGATGTCGGTGTGAGAAGGTGTCCTTCTTGCTGGCAGCTGCCTCGCTACACTAAGGCACAGAGTATCAGCACTCTCAGAGCCTTTTTGGAGTGAGTTATTCCCACCCTAGATCCATGACTGGAGTATCTTTGATGGTGCAGTGGGTGCCCAGCTCCATTCCCTGCCTTTTCCTCAGCTCTCACCACAGGATGCAAACAGTGTGAAGAGCCTTACAGCAGGCAGCAGTAGGAGAAAATTTCATAATTAAGTATTTTGCTAGATTACCCTGCTAATCCTTTGTGGGTAAAGACTGCACTTGGCCTGGCGAGTCTCAAACCAAAGAAGTACAGATCATTTAATATTTTAAAACAAGGAAGCGTTTGACTGTAAGGCTGTTGAGCTAAACATTTTAACGACAAAACCTGTAAGCCAGGTAAGCCACATAAGCCAGCCTGGGTGTTTACGCCAAAGCTACAAAACCTGTCTCATGACTGAATGTGAAAACTAACGGCAAATTAACTTCTGCTCTAGCAAGTCATCTTGAATTATTTGATGTAAACGCATTTAGCAGCAGCCAATAAGCCCTCCTTGTTCTACTCTACTTTCTGTTCCAAGCCTTCTCTTCCTTCTCTTCCAGAATTGCTTCATTGAATTGAGTTGCTGTATTTTCTGGAAAATACTTTGTTGACTTTTGCTAGCTAATTAACTACTGATTGCCTGTTGCTGCACTTAATGAACTGCCTACAGACTGGACTAAGTGTTTCCTTCTAGTGGATGGGGGTAACCAGAGAAGGCCTCAACAGGACATCAGCTACACACTTGCAAAGGCACCCCGAAGTGTCTCAGACTTTCTGGCCTACAGCATTTGGCTTCTACTCTTGCAAGACCTGCCGGAGACCTGCTGCAGCTGCCCACCGCTGGCAGCCTAGCATGGTTTCCCCGAGGAGCAGCCACCAGAGCGCAGCATTGCCCGCTCGCTCAGCCGTCTGCAGCCACCGTGTCTTGCACAGTGTCCAGCACAGTCCTGGCAAATTCATTAAGCTCGAACTGATTCTAGAGACCCCGACTTCAGTTTTGGGAAGTACTTCAAAATGAGCTCTTACGTGGTGCCTCCTTGGATCAGAGGGTGCTAACATCACTATTTATGCCAGATTTCCAGGCTAAAATGATTTGAAACCCTCCCCATGGCTGTTCCTTCTTCTTTTTTTTTTTTTTAGTAACAAATTCAAAACACACCAAAGGAGATTTTTCTTAGCACAAGGCACAGATAAGGTTTTGAACTTGATGCCATTGAATCCTATGGATGATAAACATTTGTGCAGATTCCAAAAGAGTCTGAGTGCTTTAATGAAAGAACAGATCCATTTGGAACCACTATATGTCTAGCTCAGTCCCTTCAGTTAACGGACACTCCCAGTATGTCCCTCCAGTTTAGTATAATTTCCATCCAGTCCTGCAAGCAATTTGCTGACATTCTTAAGGAGTTTTCCATCATACTGCTCCCCACCAAATTCTACTATTTGCAAGACTTTCACTTCACAAAATAAATTCAAAACTGTTCTGCTCCCCAACTACCTGTGACGGTAACGTAAATAAACACTGGAAATACTTATATAAGTTGGAGAAACTGGTGATATGCTGGGAAACACGAATATCAAGGCGTAATTCACATAGCGGTGAGAGCTTGCCACAGCTATACAGGAATATATCAGGTATGATAGCAAATTAGATTAGTTACCAGTGGACTTCCTGAAAGGTCTGTCTTGCATTTGATCTAATTTAGCATGTTCATTAAAGACCTTGGCACAAAAAGAAGAAAACTGCTGAAAAATTGGGGAAAATGCTGACAATACAAAGTCTAGAAGCACTCTCAATACAACAGAGGATTAGGAAGTCATACAGGAAGAACTGAATAACCTTGAGTACTGCAATAACAGAGATAGGATGAAAATTAATAGCATGCAGTGCAAGGTTGTGTGCTTAGGGACCAACAACAAGCATTTCTGTGCTAAAGTAGGATTCATATGTTGAAATAAATGAGAAGGAAAACACCTAGAATGTCTGTAAGCCACAAACATGATGCAGCCATGAAAAAAGCAAAGCACATATCAGGAGAGTTACTGCCGAAGAAGAGTACAAATGCAACTGTACAAGGGCTGGATTGGACTGAGACTGGGATTCTCCATACAATTCTGGTCATCTAGGCACTCAAATTATGAATCTCAATAATGTAAATTAGAGCACTAGTAGAGAGGGTGACCAAGGGAATGAAGAATCTATGCACAGTCTCTGATCCAATAAGAAGTTAAAGAAAAGAAGTGGATTTAGCCCAGCAAAGTGATGGAAGGAGGAGATACACTGGTTTGCTGTACAATATGGCACTTAGCCCAAGACAAAGAGCTAGGGAGGGAAAACACTGTATGAGCAAAGGAAAAGAGCTCATGCAAGAAGAAATGGCTGAAAAATGACAATGAATAATTAAGGCTAGAAATAACAGATGCTGACACACCGGAACAGCGAGGTCACACGAGAGCCTTCCAGTGAGGGAAGGAGGGCATGGAGTAAAACAAGTTTATGGAAAGCAGCCTCTGACATGCTGCTGGTAGTAGCAGAAAACTAACCCTTGGACTCAGGAGATACTTTCAAGTCCTAAACAGTGAAAATAAGCGCTCAGATCTCCTGTCGTTCTCTGTAGATGAAGGCGGGGATTTCTGGCTTTTACGCTGCTGTTAAGCATCTGTGTAGGAACACCACGTATTCAGCAGGTCGCTGAAAGAACTCAAACCCTATTAAAATCTATGACAGCAAAAAGGAGGAAAAACAGTGTTTGCATACAAGCCATTACAAGTCTAACAGTTGGGAAACCTCATGTGTTTTTGGTTCTTTTCCTGCATTAGAGGGGAGCAGTTTCACATTCACATGTTGAAGTGTGTGGCCACTGGCCGACCTGTGTTTTCAGTAATAACAGCTGATGTGATCTGTGATTTCTGAGTCTTGTGCCAGCTCCAGTGCTGGGTTTGCCTATATATTTGGGTTGGTGTTCAGTGTGCTGGAAACAACCCATACGCACCGCATGCAAGAATCCAGATTCCATCTGGTTACAGCAGGGTTTTGCAAAAAATATCTAAAGAGCTAGGCAAAGGATTAGAATAAAGAGGTGCTAATAGGGTGCAGTTGGGACAGGAAAGGAAGCTGTAAAGAATTTAATGGAAAAAGAGGGTCAAGGAACATAAAAAATAAAATAGGAAGAAAAAGAGGCATTTTTTTAAAAGGTGAAAGAGTAACAATAATAAAGAATGAAAGATTCTTTTATTTTTGCCAGTTTCAACAAAACCCTTATGAAAACTCTGTTCTCTGACGTTTAATTTTAAAACATGTCAGCGTAACCAATCCTTTTTTCAATCCTGCTTTGTTTTTTTCAGATGCTGGGTTGCAATTGCAGAGTTCTAATCTTCTCCTTGGCCTCATGAAAGGACTGTCCCCTGCCCCACGATATTTGGCTCTCCCAAGAGGTGGCTGAAGTTCAAAGGGATCCATAATTTGCAAAGCACTTTGGGATTGTGCTGGAAGAAAGACTCTGTTATTCATAGCCGACCCTTTTTTTTTTCCAGATCACTTTATATACATATAATGTGGGTTATCATTTCTTTACTTTTATTACAATCTCAACAGGAATAGCCTCCTCCTCCTCCTCCATTTACACAACATGATCTCACCCCATCCCAAAGAGTTTGCAATCCGGATTATACACAGATTGAGAGAGGAAGCAAGGGGACAGTGTGGGGCAGTGAACTAAAGTCACACAGCACATCCAAAAGAGAAATGGAGACTGAGTGTCCTATGACCCACTCCTGTGCTGGCCATAAGACTATTTCCTAGAGATAAATTGTCAGTAAGGTGATTCTCTTAAGTTTTGAGTAAAAGTGTAAATGTAGTTCAAAATGCACAGAACAGACCTGTTTACTACAGAAAGGAAAGCATTGTTTCTTCTCCCGAACTCAGGTAAAGGGCTTAGGTCTGAGTGGAAACGAGAAAGGACCTTATTGTAACAAGATGCTACAATAATTTTACTTGAAACCCTAAAACAAATTCAGGGCTCATAAAAAAAGCATTGACATGGTGAAAGAGAATGGTTTCTTTAAGATGTTCTTGGTCAGAGAATATGCTAAGCATGCACTTCTAATATCTGGGTGGGCAAACGCAAGTGGAAATTTAAATTCTACAGAGGCACAGAGAATGTGCTTCTGAAAACATTTCCAGTTAAAAGCATGTTAAGTGTGAAAGCGTAGTCTACATGGAGGGAGCAAGGGAGTGTGGTCTATCAGATAATCAGCAAGGATTTTGTGGCCTTTCCGGGTACTAAGCACATACAGTGTTTGCTGCCATTGCTCTAAAAAAAACCGGACAAATGAGAGTGTCCCTGTGCCAGTGCTAATTGCTCTTGGGGGAACTGTGCTAAATTGTGG
Source organism: Buceros rhinoceros silvestris (assembly GCF_000710305.1). Classification (NCBI taxonomy): domain Eukaryota; kingdom Metazoa; phylum Chordata; class Aves; order Bucerotiformes; family Bucerotidae; genus Buceros; species Buceros rhinoceros. The sequence goes on along the minus strand of NW_010391431.1, from coordinate 53,157 downwards.
CTTTAAATTGCCCAGTAACTCCATGCAGAAGAAGAGACACCTTGGAATGTCATCCCAAAGGAACACAATCTGGATATAGGAACAGAGTATTCCTTCCTCAGGAGATTTTGCATGACTTAACTCAAACCACTGTCACTGCAATGTCATGGTGAAAATGTGCAATAAAGAAGACTTCACCAAGGGCTCAGGGTCATCCCACTGAGAAACAGCACTGTGGGTCTTATGGCTCTAATAGATCTGATGGCCAAGACCTCCCTTCTCTGCTCTCAGCTAGAGGCAGAAGCTGTCCACTTCTTCCAGAGGTTTGTAAGTCGCTTTTGTTCCCCCCGACCACCTGGAACCCCTCCATATATCTGCCTGGATCACTCCAGTCTCCTCCCTATGGCTTTGCAAAAGGTTTACAAGAAATATTTCATGCCAGGGCAGAAACACAAGCAGACACTCCCTGTTTCTGTCTTTCTGAGAGAATAACGTGACAGAAATTCCAGCATCACTGAATTCAGAAAACTTTCTCGTGGAAATGACAGTTGTGTCCTTGAAGTCATTGGGAGTTTGGCTCTCCTTACACACCCAGAAGCACCTGGGGTGTCTCGTTATGCCTTACAGTACCACTGAAAGCAGTACAGCCACAATGCTGTACAGCAGCGCTAACAGGCAGTGCAGAGAAACTGAAACCTGAAACAGCCCAGCCTTAGTGATGGATTACCTGACCCTGGATTTCCCCGCTTCGGGGCACTTTAATTAGAGTGCAGGTCTAATTAGAAGGAAGCGTGCTGTTCCTCATTTTTCCTATTGTTTCTGCCAGCAGTATTAGCTTTGTTGGCATGTTACCCTCACATGTCTCATCATATAAGATGCAACAGCTGGCAGGGTGTTGTGAATAAGCTTTTTTAGACATAGTTGAGCTTTATTTTAAATTGATTATATATTCTAACTACTATCAAAAGTTGAGTGTCTACCTTACCTCACAATGCTAAACATTACTGCAGAGCAAGAGTGAACTATTTTGTTGGCAAACAAACTGAACAAGTGAATTGGCCTTCCTGTGTTTTGTCATTTTGGCCAGAAATGTCTTTTTTTATAAAGCACAGATCAAAATCAATTTGGCTAAAAGTGCTTGCTAAATTAGAGAGCTTTTTATTACTTTCAGAACTTACTCCTATTAGACCTCTAATTACCCCTACTGATGCAGAAAAGCACTTTTACTAAGGAAAGCATCTAAAATGTGTTTCAGCATAATTTCTTGACTTTAGCAAGATTCAGGTCTGTTTCCAAAACTATGCAGGTGTTGCTAGACACTGTACAAACTCCACAGGCAGAAGGGACGCTCCTTGCCTGGAGACTCCCAGTCTGAACTCTGCTAATACTGGTCAGGCAGGCAACACAGCAGGTCAGCTATAGCAGCTTAAAGGCTGTGAGTTGTTCATGAGGGTTTTTTGCAGCACTGTTTGACAATTAATCAGACCCTACTCTGTGCTGATTCAAACTAACAAAAAAAGGTAAGATATGCAGTCACTGCACTCTTGTCCAAGAAAATTACTCTGTTACCCGGGAGGCAGCCAAGAGGAAGAGAAAACCATCCCCAAACAATGCATGAAGGCAGCTTGCACGGAATTTGGCCCTACTGGCCACAAATTAAATGAACTCTGAGGTAATGAAACTCTGACCTGCTCAACAAAAGGAAATGAATATTACAGCTGGTTACTATGGCTAACAAGGTGTCCCAGTACTTTTATACATTTTCACCATGTTCACAGATGGAAGCTTTGGAAATGGGCGATTTGTGAAGAAAAATGATATTGGGTTTTATTAGCTTTTAACTCCTTACCGTGACTGGCAGGGGGGTGTGTTACATTTCCTGACCTGGGGCTCAGGGCGATTCACCCGTTGGCAGTCACTGTCATTCACTAGTGTCATGGTCTTGTTAATAATTCGAGTACAGGACACAATGGTTTTCCGTTCACCTACAAGTCAAATAGAAAACAACTCTGAAAAAGGAAACCAGTGGCTAAGAAGAAACCCATATCAACTCATTAACCAACCAAAACTCTAAAGCTACAAGCTCTCTCCTATCTCTACAAGCTGTAATCTACGCAGACCTACCACCTCTGCAAACAATCTTATTACATTTGTACTGTTCTGGTTTGGTTTGTTTTTTCAGAAAGCTACAAATCTTTCCCCAATAACTGAGCAATTGACTGCTTCACAGGAACAACACCTTGGGCTTTCTCTTTCTAGTGTTTAATGTGGAAATGATCTTGAAAACAATTTGCTTTCATGTCCGGTTCCTCCTCCATACGTAGCTGTGCCCTGTAATCACCTGGGACAGATGCGCCAGCTGTGGAAGCTGAAGCCACACAACCATCCGCCCCTCAGTGACAGATAATGACAGGACAGCTGCTTCTTGCTGCTCTCCAGTCAGGAGCAACCAGGTTGAAAAGGAGTGACTGGGGTTCAAGAGTGATACACTAGGCTCATTTGTATTTCATAAAGAGGTGAAATCAAGCCAAGAAAATAAATTATTTCTCATCTTCATGTCCTCCAGATATACTCATTAAAAAACCCTGCCAGTAGGAGACATCTCAGCAGCAGTCAGCATTTCTCACATAAACTGTCTGTGCACCAGGAGTTTCACCACAACACAGCAGTGCGGCCCTCAGGGTTTAGCCTTCCACTGCGTGACATCAAGAAAGCCATGCTACAAGGTGGCATGACAATAACCCAGTGCGAAAAGGAAAATGCCACCCCTGCACCATGTGACTCTGCCTTACTGCTAATTATTTTGGTTTCTCAGATCCTCTTTGTAACCTTGAGTCTGCATCAAATTAAGTTTATTCATGATCTACAGCAGATAATAAAAAGAACTAAAATTCTGTTGATAAAAAATTTGGTAAAAAGTCTGTATGGAAGGGAAAAAAGGTCCTTCCCAGCTTAGATAAGTGGTGAAGGCACCCGACAACCAAAACATAAAGAGATCAATTGCCATCCAAGCTACTACCAGTGGGAGCCATGTTGCCAGGTACTGATTTGATCCAAATATGCGGCAGGCTTGCAACACACATCAAGAGAGCCACAAATTAATTTCCTACTCATTCATGTGAGGGTTTAATGGCTCTAAGAACTCATTGTTTTAGCACATGAGTAAAAGTAAGTGTTCATTTGGTAATGAGTTCTGTTTACAGAGATTGCAGTACACTGAGGGCAGTGCACCTGCGAACATGACGATGAACAGTCTTTCCTCCTGTCATATAATACGATAAATAATATCTGCTGGTGAAGAAAGACTGGCAAGAATGCATGGAAATGATACATTTTTTTCAGGGAAAAACCTGCTTCTTCCAGCATTGAAAATTCAATGGACAGTGGCTGACAAACCAGTCTCTGGTTTCAGCAGCATCAATTCTCTCTCCCCAGGGTTTCAGCAGTTCTGTCTCAGCACATCCTAGGCACCAGTTGAAAAGTGTGATTTGCAATGGGCTCACGTAATCCCAGAAAGTCCACCCGACGCTGAGTGTCTGACACACTCGCCAGGAGTTGTCACAGCAGCACTGCCCCTGTTTCATCCCTGGTGAAGAAAGTGTCTTTCAGTGAACATGCCTGAACACCTGTGAAAACTCTGCTCCAAGAATGTGACGGAGGCTTGAGATATGGGGCTGCACACAGCGCCTCGAGCCATCCGTGGAGCACTAACCCAGGTGCAGTTCCAGCCTGTGGTTACAAGCTGACAGAGCAGTGTCCCTGCCAAAACTTTGGGTGAAAATTAACTGTGGGGATGAGGATGAGAGCTGAGAGAGCTGGTGAGAACGAGCTCTCATTTGAGTTCATTATGGCAAAAGCCATTTCCATGGCCAGTTTCCTTCATGCTTTGGCAACGCTGCCTTCTGCCGTCTCTAACGGATGGTGCCTGCAAACACCGTACAGCAAATCGCACCAAGCTTCCAAATGGCCTTACCTCCTCCACACTGCACGCTGCACCCTTCCCATCCGCTGTGCGTCCAGATGTACAAGGAATCCTGTTGCTTTTCTGGCTCGCTTCTGTTTTCAGCAGTATAGTTTACAGGAATGGTGTATTCATAATGAATTCCATAATTCTGGTCATGAAATAACAGCA
>NW_010391431.1:48434-48949 GCF_000710305.1 Buceros rhinoceros silvestris | reverse complement strand
GCAGGAAAAGAAAGGCTGTTACAACACACTGTGTACAGAGACAGTATCGCTGGAAATGCTGTCTCAGGCCAATATTTCTAAAATATAATTACCTTGTGAAAGGCAACCAAATCTTTATCTAGAAGCCTGGAATTACAGAGGTATCAGTAGAACAGGGCATCTGCGGGAGCAATAAGTGCTCAGGATTTGTGAATATTTAAAAAGTCACTCAGATTTAAAAAGTCAGAGATGTCTAAACCTGGAATTCAGGAATTTTGTTTAAGTCTCAGATGTGATCTGCAGGACACTGGCTATCTAAAGAGAAATAGTTAGACAACAGGAAGCATTAAATCTGCAGTTTTCATATAGTAACTGTTTAACTGAGCATTTAGAGTTAAAAAGTCACTTATCAGACCTGTCCTACCCTTCTTTTCTAGAAAGCAAGTTGCCTGCAGGCCTCATGCAGAGACTCAGGATTACAGCTGGCGACCTTTGCAGATGCTACCCTGCTTCCTCAGGGGATTTGGGTGGGACCG
>NW_010391431.1:38259-48133 GCF_000710305.1 Buceros rhinoceros silvestris | reverse complement strand
TGCTGAAAAGCAGTAGGAGCAGGATTTTATCGTTGCAGAAACCTGAGGATGACAAGGAAAAGCGCACTTGTACAGAAAATACATACGTATTTTTATACCCTGAATATTGCTAGAGGATGGTGAAGTGCCTCCTTTCCCAAGGAGGCACATGTGAGATCTCTCATATTATTACTATGAAATTCACTATTAACAAAAGCAGAGGAACAGAGAAAAACACTTATTTTTTCACCACAGGCAGATGACAGATCTGGTCCTGTTTTGATTTACATGCTGGGATTCATTTGGCTCCCACTTTCACTGGCTTGAGTCAGAAGGGACTCGAAGATACTCAATGGAGTATGAGGTCCTTGGAGTCTGAGTTACCACGCTCTTAACAAATGCCATAGACGTAATGCTTGCTAAAGCTATCATAAGATCATTCCACCAAAAAAAATAACCCTATGTGCTGCAGGAGGGGGTCCAGCTTGCAGACACTGATATCCTGGAGGTCTGTGCACTGAACAGTGTGGGGCTACACAAACTCGGCACCCATGAGTCGCTTTGCCTAATGCATAGCTCTGTGCAGAAAAGCACCTTTCAGAAGATGTGGGGAACAAAGATATGATTTTGCTTCAGCTACGGAGGGAACCTTACTACCAGAACTGAATACAGCAGATGAAACTAGCCAGCCGTCACTACAGTTTCAAAGATGAATGTGGTTTTTTCAAACACAATTTGAAATACCAGGCAGTCAGAGGCAGGGAACTCAAGTCCCACTCTGGTTTTCTTTAAGTGCATGAGATAGGAACAGCTTGTTCTACAGAATTGATCGATCGGTCTTGTCTAAAGCATCTTTATGCTCTGGGAGTGTTTGGTCATCCCCTGTTGCCAAGAGGAGGTCTAGAACAGGCCTAGTTACACAAACATTAATTTCTTCAAGAAATATACTTAGAGCAATGCACTTGGAGAAATGCCTCAAGTATTAAAAACCAGCTCCTAAAAAGAAATCCTTATTATCTCAATATGGGTGCAAGACTAGTGACTCTAAAGGGCCATATGAAACCAATTTCATGCAATTTTGTAGCCATATATAATTGGGGTGTGTGTGTACATGTGTATAATTGGTTTCAAATGCAGGTCACAATGGACTGACTGAAGCTTCTGGATCTTTGTCAGTCCGGTGTATTCCACCACTGTTTGAACAACAGTTTTCTATTTAGAGGTAGCTGGTAACCATCCTGCCTTTCTTGCGTTGAAAGAACAAAACTCACCACCCTGTATCAAGGAAAAGATTAGTATCTGATTCGAAGAAAAGACTTCACGTGTGTTTTGTTTACAACTGGCAGTGATTTTAAGCCACATGTTTTTTTAACGGTCTGGTAACATTTACTTTCCTCCTTTTTAATCATTTCTGGGGGGGAAGGTGAAGAAGGAAAATTTCCTCTGCTCATATCTGCTGAAAATGCCAGCCTGTCCCTGGAAACGATATGCAGAGAGCACTCATAATCACTAGTTTCCTATATTAATTATTTACTCCTTAATGAAGGGGAAAAGAGTATTTCTTTAAAAACAAAGCTCTATTGATGCTGAAGCTCACAAAATGCCGCTACCAGATTTTACTGCACTACACCTCAATCGAGGAATGCCCTGGAAGGTTCCAAGAGCTGGCAAAGGAAGCCTGCACAGCACCTTCACAAACGGTACCTGTGCAACTCCTTTTTCTTACGTGAAGTCAGGAAGACCTTGGCAGTACAAGGTACTTTGTCAGAGTCCTGGTTTCAGGAGGGAAGACTTGTGTTAAGGCCAAAGTCAAGCAGAAGCTGATTTTTCTGATGATGAAGGCAGCTCCTGTATACACCTCCTTTGTGTGGGCAGACCTTGAATTAGACATCCAAGTCAGGAAGGTGCTGGTGTCCCCAAACCTGCACCACTGACTATTTCAGTAGTAACCTCTTTGAATCCAGCTTTACACTGGTCTGTATGTGAACCTGGTAAACTCGCTCATCTGAGAAAGCAATGACAAAACACCTCACGTTCCTATGCAGCATATTTTAACACAGAGAAAGTACTGACAAAGTGGAGTCAGATTATTTTCTGTATGTGTGAAAAGTTCAAGCAACTTTTGAGCTTGTTCAATGTTGCACAATGAACACCAGCAAGCCAAAAACTTCAGGTGAGGAAAGGGTGAGACTTCTGATTTTTAGCGGTGATTACAGATAACCTTCAATGAATAAAGGTAGCAAAAAGTCACAAGGAAAAGAAACAGAACAAATAAAAACATAATCAGATTTAAAAACTGCAGAAAGCAATGCATACATTTAAATATTCTATGTTTCTATGCAAACCTCGCTATAGGAACTGTAATGGTTTCTACACACTTTCAACTAGTCTATGAGACAGGCATTATTACAGCTATCTTACAGACAGCAACATTAAGGTTACCACCTCCATTAACCGACTGGCTCATGAGTTACCCCATCGCCCGTTAGTGACAGGACTGGGACTACAATCCTGTTCTTCTCACCCCTGTGGGCTTCTCTCTCATGTTCTCATATAGCAGCCATATGACTATATAAAACCACACACCTGGTTAACAGAAGGACTATGCTGGACATTAGGAAAAACTGTTGAGATCACCTTCTAACACATAAAACTGAAAAGGCAATATAAAGCAAACATGGAACATTTCTGTGTGTAACTAAGTCACTACAGAGGGTCAGATTCATCTGTATCATCTGTACATGCCTAGTCTGCATCTCCCCTCTTAGGGGAACAGTGTATTTAAATGCAGAATACATCCTGGCATAAGCTGAGAAGGTATTTCAGCAAATATCCTTTCATGTGTGTAAGCGGCCACATCCATGAAATAAAGAAGGTCCCTGGAGACCTACATCCTCTATGAGGGACCTGTCACATTGCCTGTGACACATTTTCTTGTACTGGACAGGAGCTTACTGGGACACTGCATGTTCTCCCAGAATAGAGCACCGTTTATTTTTAAGTAGGGATCTGGGTTTCTCCAGCCCTTGCAATGCTGCAAAAGAATGTGGAGAGCGGCACTACAGCATACCTTTAAAAACCTCTGGTGAGGAAGCAAACAATCAAAATTTAACTTTTGGCTAGGATATAAACCCTTTCTGTTGCATCACTTAAGAAACACAAACAAAGGATATAAAGTTACCATCAAGTGTAGTGGTATTTTAGTTGGTCCTTTGGCAGAGATTTTCTCCCACAGCCCCCTTCGCACGTACCGGACAGTAGTGCCTGCGATCTGAAACTCACCAGGAAGCTCAATTTTCCAGTCGCTGTTAATGGATCTCTTACTGGAATCTTTTAAAGCTGGAATGAATCAGACACCATGGAATGACACATAAGCAAATTTGTAATTACAACATAGATTACTGAGCTTCCGTCTCAACCCACCTGAGGTACAAGATGCAGTAGCCTTGTAATAGACAAGAGTTTAAAAGAAAAAAAACGTATATATTTAGGTAACTTGTCACGTTCTAACTTGGTCATGTTCTGCATTTCTAATTATATTAACACTGCTATTAAGTAACAATATCATATAAACTGGTCCTGCTAAGGTTTTACTACCTAAAATTATTACATTCTGCTTTCCAAATAAGCAATGTTCTCCAGTTTCGAAACTTTGAGGCATTCTCTGTGCCATCCCACTGTCAGAAAATTTAAAGGGAAGAAAAAAAGAGTGTGCAGAAGGAGCTACAAAGGAAATAAACGGAAGGAAAAATAACTACACACTGTCCTTGAAAAAATACTACTAATTTAGGACTAAATGGAAGAAATCTTCTACAGTTTGACCTATATCAGGAGCACATCCAAACCCCACATGAACTCATGGCATATTGTTGAATCCAGTTACATACACAGCTCGGCTTTTGCAAAGGAACGCTTTTCTTTGATTTTCAGTGAAGAGAGAGGAGATACCTGAAGTGATTCTGGTGCAGGAATCACAGTAGCATTCCAGCACCATCTCACAGTGGAAACCTATTTTTAGACTATTCCATGTACAGCGCACAATGTTCCCAGGTGCCTAGGGATCTCTGTGTAGTTAAAATGGTCCATAGTGTATCTTACGGCCCAGGTCAACTTGAATTCTCCCAAACACCTGGTGTGGGTGAGGATCCAGGACTATCTAGAATCCCTACAGGCAGCAAGCAGGCAGCCCCCCTTCACTGGGGGCTGAAAGCACATGCACAAGATGATTCATGACTGCTGACCTCAATGCCCAGGGCACTATCAGTTTACCGACTGAGCATCACTTGTAGTGTCTGACCTCTGGGGAAGTCTGGAGCAGGTCAGGGTCACAGTGTCCTCTGCACCTCTGTGTGCCTTTCTGAGGATCTGCATCCTGGCTAGATGCTGGAGAAAGGTGGAATGTCTTTGTCCTGCTGCACACAACCTTCCTGACAGCTCTCATGGACCCATTAGCAGCTAAGGGTGAAGAGTGACACGTAGACCAGGGGTTTGATGATATCCCGGTATTTGCACACTACAGCAATATAACTCTGCGGCTTACTTCTCATCCTGCTTTGTTTCTCGGCCTACAAAGTACCTTCTGCAAACTTCAGACAAAATTCTGAAGCTAGTTTGCTTTCCTCTGCCAAAACCTAGTGGCTTTCAGGCAGATCAAAGCAGCCATCATGCTGGACTCGAGGAGCCGTGAACATGACTAATCAAAGCTGTGGATGAGATAAAACTGTCCATGCAGTATGGCTGACCAGTAAAGATAGCATGGCACATGCTCAAAACAGCGTGTAAGAGCTTGAATGACTAACACCATGCTTTGGTTCCAGCTCATCATCAAAGAAAGAGAGCTTACTGATGAAAACCAAATCATTTGAACTTTGTGGACCTCTTTTCTTGGGAAGATTTGATTTTGATTGCTTCAGGCACTGCTCGCTTACTGACTGAGGAGACCGACAGTTTGGAAATAGCCCTGTTCCCAAAGGTGCTCCTTGAGGATTGCAGGAATTGCACTGGAGACCCAGCAGAGCATTTAGGTCAGAGTGTTTTCACCACGGTTTGTTTCGATTGCACACCAGTGCCCCATCAGTAGGGACCAATGCTGCAGCTGTAAAAGCTCCATGTCTCTTACAGAGTACTGCTCTTTCTCCAGCGGCTTTTGTCACACACAGTTACTGCAGGCCTGGCTCTGCCCAGCCCCAGAGGTGATATGACTTAATTCAGTGGGGTCAGTAGGGCCTTCTGCTCTTACCGAATGCTGCACTTTTCATCTAAGTGTTGCAGAAGCACTTTGCAAGACAGCAAGTATCTTTACTGCCATTTTAGAGAAGCAGCAACGCATGCAATAAAGAACACTTGCCCAACTTCCCTGACAGTTCAGTGGCAGGAGCTGAGGAAACCACGATACACACTTGTCTTCTCTGACAAAATTTGTCCAACTGTGGTGGAAAAGCCCAAACAGGAAAGCCAAGCAGTCCTCACTGATGTAAGCTGGCACCCACTGGGATTTATTCTGCCTTGGACAGCTGCCTGCAGCTATCCTGGGATGCTGTGCCTCCAAAACGGTAGTGAAGCACAGCCCTTTCTCTTCTCCTCACAGTGGGTGCATCTAGGCAGTAGCATGAATCCACTGTTGCAAAGTTACTCAAAGTTGTACAGTAGAAGAGGAAAAAAAAAAAAAAGCAGCCCAGCAAAAACTTGTAACTTCTTTTTTTCTTGTTGGCTGAAAGTCAGGAACTGATCAATCTATTTCTAAACCTGGCATCTAGTCAGATCTTTATTACCACCTCGGGTCTCTCCAGCTTGCTTCCAGCCTGTGGACACAAACTGCTGAGGCATTTCCTGTTCTAGGTGTTTTTTACGCGTTACAGCCAGTCAAGGCAGCCAGCGTGGGTTGCCTTGTAGGTGAAGGGAAATTCTTCAGGCACTGCTTCCAGCACATGGAATAATGACCCCAAATCATGCTGGACTCATTTCCGAAGTGCTGTACCCGGTTCTGAGTGGAATTAGAACCTAATTGGACTCAACTTTGTCAGTGTAAATGAAATAGAAAATCATTCCATAGTCAGACCTGGATTTACAATACATTATGAAGCCTATCAGAGTGATTGGATTTTGTTTTCTTAGACATCTTTTTTGTCACGTTGGAAGACATTGGGTACCTTTCCTTTGTGTTCAGTGTTCCTTGAAAGAGAAAACCCTGGAAAGCTTGGAGAGGTTCTTCTGGCTCCTGACAATGAATCAAAATGCTAAAAGCATTCAGAAGCTTTAAAATAGCCAGATTTTTATCTATCGGTATGTGATGCACACAGGGCCAAGTCCTGCTCTCAAATATACACAACCTTAATCTTCAGCCAGTGGGGAAACACCTGCTTTAGTTAAGGTTATGGGGTCACAAGGAAGGGCAGCCACTAGCTCCATGTAAGACTCTTGGTGCTGCAGCTACCTGCCAAAGCCCAAGCCCCGGATAAATGCCCTGTGCAAATCCCACCAAGACACACAAAAAGCCTGGCTTCCAGAAAGCAGAGTATTTGCAAAGCCCAAGGAAACACTGGCTCTCATTGTTCCACCAGGGCTTTGCTATGTCAAACATCTTACATGTAGGCGTAACTCTCTCCCAGCAAACTGGCTGCAGCATTAGTGGAAATACTAGCAGTGGTGATATGAGCTTTCTAGCAAGAAGTGGTACAAATACCAATACTTTTGACTTAAGGGCATCTGAATGACATGATTTGCCCGCTTTCCCCACCCCCGAATCTGGAATGGAAGACAGAACAAAAGCATCTTTACCAGTAATATTGCCAAATTTGGTAGCATCTCAGGACAGAAAACCAATGGCACTAGATCTGAAATCCTAAGACACAGTCATTATGTAGATTTTTTCAGTGGCATCATATATCCCAGAACGGGATATTAACATCCTCTTCTGTCTGTGGAAATGGAGGATTATAAGCAAAAGACACAGAAATCAGAGACCAAGGGTTCTAGTGTGAGCTTTGCTACTGACTCCCTGCACAGCCATGAGCAACTTGTAACATCTCACTTTCACTTTCTGCAAAACAGAGAGGAACAAGCTTCATAATCCTCTCAGAGTTCCTACTACAGGCTTGATATATCCCTGGAAGCAATTCCATCTGTCAGAGTGCTTTTGTATGCTAAAACCTGGCAGTGTCTGTGCTCTGAGAAGCTCACTTTGAGAGAAACAGAACATGCACAAGTGAAAACAGCACCTAATACCTCCCAGGCTAAGGGGTAGCTGGAACATGCATCTGTTCCAACACCGCAATGACAATATCGGCCCGTGGAAGGGCTGAAACACTACTTGACATGGAAGGACAAAAATCATGTGTTAATGAGATCATCGGCTGCAAGAGTAGCTTAGGTTTGCCAAAGCAGGGACCTGTAAGCTGCAAAGGTTCACTGAACAAAGGAGGAAGTCTGGGATTTTCTCTTAACCTTTTGTTTTCCCACACAGCACAGAGCACTTAAGAGAACTGAAGAATTCCTCCGTTTATGCATGGCTGTGAAGCTCTGAGTGTGCAAAGTATGTCTCAATGTGCTGGGTGTTCTTTTGGGCCTTGGAGAACTTTCCTTCAATTCCGTGCTCTGCCACAGGCTTCCTGTGTGAATTCAGGGCAATGGGGCATTAGCGTTTCTGGGACTTGGTCTCCCCAGAAGTAGAAGGGAGATAAAGCCTTTCACCTACTGCACAGTAATAACACAAAAAGAAACATCTGGAACATTGGTGAGAAGAGGCAGAAGACTGGACTAACAGATGTCCTGCCTCTGCTTCAGTCTGAGCTGGGTGCCGTATGTCAGTCATTCCTTTCTCTAAATGAACTGCTCTCTTTCCCACTCCCTCCCAAAGTGTTGTGTTCTGCTGGCAGCTATGTTCAAACCAGTGCCAAGTTCCGTTCAGGAACTCTTCTGTCTAGATAAAAGTATTCTCTGGTCCTTTCAGGTTGCACAGGGCCTGTCAGTGTCACATACCCACACATCAAGCAGACACCATGAAAGCAGAGAGAGATTGCAACGAGAATAAAATCAACAGCCGCTTCCTGGCAACAACAAACCTATCACCTTCCCAGGCATTTAGAGAAGGGTCGTTCTAACAGAAAACAGAGATGAGTTTTGAATCAAAACATTTTTTTCTTTTGTCTTTTTACCCAGAAAACTGTGAGCAGGTTTATCTTCAACCACTCTGATCCGCCGGGCACCTGCAGGGATCACAGCTGCTTCGATGTAACCTATGGCGACAAAAGAGCAGACGGATGAGAGCGTGCCACAGCCAGGCAGAGACATCGATCGTTCAGTACCAAACCGGGAAAAAATCAACTCCTGCCCAGGCTGGGGAGTGGGTGGGGAACACTTCCAATGAGACCCCTGCGCTGGCAGCCAAGATCCTCTGCTGGGACATGCAGGTTATGACTAACGTTTCAGCCTGAGGAGAGGGAGAGAAACGCACGTGTGCTGCTCAGCCGTGACTTAAGGCTTGCGCTTAGGTCTCGTGATTCTCTTCCTTTGGATCACGCTGGCTCTCCTGAGGCACTGACAGGGATGCGTCAGGACTGCTCCTGAGCTGATGCAAAGTGACACTGTCAGGAGCAACACTGCACATCCCAGAACAGACACCTGTGATTTGAAATTAATTTGAAATAGTTTCCAATAGGTGCTTCTGCTTCCCTCTCTAAAAAAAGTCCTGCTCAAGGCTGTGAGCAGAAAGGACTCCCTTCCAAAACGTATTTTGATGATGCTAAGACTAAACAAGATGAATTAGTGGGATAATTCAGGGGAAAACATTGTTTTCACTTACACTTCACCTTTATACAAAAATTCTGGAGGATATAAAAATGTAATGGTAATGGTGTCCTTGCACTGGGCTGCTAAATAGAATTCCACAGCTCAGCTTTAACGCAAAAACAGAGTTGGCTGTTTCTCAAGGACTGACCAGCAGTCCCTGCCTGCAGATGCACATGCCAAATTAGACCATCTGATCATCTGACATAGTAGGGAAGATTTTATTTGTTATAGAATTCTCCTGATTTTTCTCTTTCTGGAACTCTCTTGGTCTTTTCATGCTTCCTTCAACAACCAGCAACAGACACAATTATACCACTTCTGACTAACAGAGTAACAGTAAGAATAATTCGGAGCTATAAGGAAATGTAGCTTACTTGCCCCCACCATGGAGCTGTGTGGAGTTACAGACTTGTTCCATGGCGTGGAAGTGGTGCCTTGAAACTATAAAGCTGAGGAGCGTTAGGGCCCATTTCAAAGGTCTGGGAGCCAAGCTGAGTTTTTCCAGTGGCTTCATTGGACTCTGAATCAGGTCCCTGTAAATGACACTAATCTCATCACAACCATGACTTGAATCCTTCTAATTGGCCACCCACTTTACCTTGCAGTGTATAACCTGACACCTCTTTTGGGTTATTGCTCTCCCCTTTCTTTTAGATGTTAAGCAGCTTATCCTCTATGTTCCTCAACCCTTTTTCTGCTTTAAAGGGCTGTGTGAAACTCTTCAGTCCTGCCTTTATGAAGTTGTGGGCAGTCTAGAGCAATGGATTGGCGGTGCACTGGCGTAAGGGGCAGTGACTCCTCTAGCATTCAGCAATGTTTGGGGAGCTATTTTAGGGGCAAGTGCAGCTGAATGGCTATGCTTCTGCTACGCTGATATTGGGAAGCCTCAAAGAAGGATGCTGACATGCTCATGCATCTCTGGACTAAGTGATTCTTTTACCACTATGACATGGAGTGAGGGGATTTGATCTCAGATTTATTTCTACCTGTGTGAACTAGCAGAGCGCCCAGCCCCTTTGTTGTGCTATGGATAAGGCCTGAACTCTCGGGTTTCATGAGGGGCATTGGGTGGGCAGCTGATCTGGGCCGGAGACACTCCCTCTTTCCC
>NW_010391431.1:11355-38118 GCF_000710305.1 Buceros rhinoceros silvestris | reverse complement strand
CTGATCATTGTATCTGAATGACATCTTCCATTTTTGATCCTTCAGCTCAATTTCTTTTTTTTTTTTTTGCATTTGATCTTCCTTACTTACTTCTCCCTTAGTCAGGATACCTCAGAAACAGTCAGTCATCCCTTGCAGGAAAACCAGAGAAACAGCAGAGCTGCAAACCATGTCCGTGTACAGAAGCCAGAGCAGTGGCTCCCCCATCTGCTATTGCAGAGCAGGTTTCACTGGGAAAAATCATTACTTCCAGGGTCAATTTTTTTAAAGCAATACTGAAATCTGTTATGAAATCAAAGCAAACAGATGTTGGATTTTATTCTAGACATTGCCAGGAGTTGTTTTTTCATCAGCTGAGGTACCAAATTACAGTCAAAACAGAGTGTTTCAGAAATCAAACATCCTCACTGCACCCCATGCATCTGCCTACACCCAACTGACAACTACCACCAGGCATGAGCACACAGCAAAGGTGTGATTCATGACAGTCTGTCATGGGGACACAGGCCCTTTGACACCCCTGAACACCCCTGTTAGGAAGCCAGTTTGGAACATGCCCAAGTTTCAGGTAATTTAATGTACCTGCTGGGAGACTATTTGCTTATTTATTTTTTAATTTAAATGCCCAGAACTAAACCATGCAGAGGCTGGATACAAAATTACCCCGAATTTAGCGGAAAGCCAGTCACTAACTTCAGTGATCTCTGGATCCCTCCCCCGACCTAGCAGCAGCCAGGAGTGTGTCACTCTGCTTTAGAGGTGAGTGAGCCGTGTGTCAAGCTGTGCTTGAGGTTCAGCTAGTGCCATAAATATGCTCTCATTTCATCACTGTGCCATGAGAGAAACACCGCGTGGAAAAGCTGACTTTTATGTTACTTTTTACAATAGTAAGTAGTGGAGTGTAAGCTATTAATAGTGTATTAGTTCTGGAGGCTGTTTAGTTTGGTCTCATACCAGATTTTTCTCCTCATGTAATTTCTAATCCTGATTGATGGCTTTGAGGGGTTGCATTCACAGCTCCTGAACAAGAAGAAACACGCTGTGCTAACTCACTAAGATCATGTGGCACAAACCTGACTGCTGACCTTTACTCTTCTGCTAGTGAACTGTGAACCGCTTTGCAGTTGTATGGATCTGCCCTGTCCTTTCAGAGATGAAGCAGAATTCTTGGGCATGTCCCACCGGGAACGTCTTGACACTCTCACTCAGTATTTCCAGCAATATCGTGTGAGTTAGTAGTCAAATCTTATTGCAAACATACTCTATAACATCCATGCAAATTTGCCACAGGTATAAACTCTGATTGCTACCACCGCTCCAGTCTGGTCCTTAGAGCTAATGGGAGGCTTCTGGTCACAGAATATTCCTGATCTCTCAGATAACTGCACCAGAAAACATCTCTGTTGTTTTCCAGGCACATTCTATTAAGCAAATTGTAACTGCAGATTGCCAGAAAGATTATCAAGTGTCAGCTAGTAAGACCGAAAAAAATCTCAGAGTTGGCCCTGAGTCAAGGACTCTCAAAAGGTCTGTTAGGTCTTACGATAATTGTCTGCAATGCAGGGGTTTGCAAGGTTGAGCTTAAAGTTCTGTTGTAAATGAGGAACTGGTTAAAGACTGATGAGATTTGGCAACTGTTAGGCAGTATTTCTAGTAATTTCACCCATAAATCAGCCTGTTCAGATGAAGCTTTGAAAGTACAACAGGAGAACTTCATTATTTGATAATTTATAGTGCTGTATGTAGTATACGCCACCTTGGGAACAGTTACTTTGGCACGCACCAATCTTTCTGGATAATCTGCATTACATCAGTGTCTCAGGAATGTCAGCCTGTGATTGAAGCAAATCCTAGATACAAATTATATGGTGTAACTCGTATTAGGAGAGACACCAGAACAAAGAGGTGGCTTTGTCATCAAGGAGATTAATATGTGAACAGTTGCTACTGTATCTTCATTTAAATGCTGGGGAGATTTGCAAGAGGAAAGCAGGTCACACAGGAAAAATCTATTGTTAGCCATTGTTGTTATTCCCAGAAAGAACAGAAAGTTTAGCGTGAACATCAGAATGTCACCAATCTACTACAAAACCATTCTTCTGGTCCACATTGCAATGAAAGATGGACTCTGAGGTAAAGGAAAATTTATCCCATGGCTGAAAGTACTGATCTCTGGGCATTGTACCTTCATATCTCATCCCTGAACACACACGACAATTAGGTATGAGAAAGTCAACAGTGCTCATCCCATTATCAAACTTCCCAAAAGTGCTTTGAACAAAGATCTCCAGGTAGAATCCAAGGAAATCAGACTGCCATGCCTACCTGCTGGTCATGGCCAGCCCAGCTTCCGTAACATTTTAGGGAGAAGTACCAGCTGGGCATTTCAGTTTCCATGAGCCTTCCCACCTCGCACCTTTTGCCAAATGCTAGTGTCTGCATTGGAGCGGATATATGTCCAGGGGTAACTACATGCCCATTTTCAGCACCTGTCCACTTCCAGCCATGGGATAGCTCATTGGGAAGAAAATCATTTCACTGGAGAGCCATGGATAGATTTCAAAGCCTCCTACTATTGCTCTGAAGTTGGTTGCCAGGATTTCTAACTTGCATGTTCTGCTTAAACGCTTATAAGACATCCCAGAGTTAGCCCTAGGGCTCTATTTTCCCATCATTTAGTTGTATACCCTATTGACAGAATAGGAGTTTCTTGTGTTGGCTAAAGCTGCTCCTAGCCAGCGCTACAGCACTGCCACTCAAACATAATTTCTTTCTTTTAAATATCTGCTGGTCAAGCAGCATACACAATAAAAAGCCTGCTTTTTCACCACCTCAGAAAGCAAAATTGTTAGCAAAGGTACACTCTTCATTTCCCAAAATCATAGTTACAACAACTGGCAAATCTCATCTTATTATGTTCGTCATTAAAAAAAAAATCTTAATATCTGTAGTCCTTCTTTTGGATCACAAGCACAGAGTAGCAATGGAAATCTTGATATGGCTGAGAAAAATCAAGAGAGACAGATGTAGGACTCATGTTCAATGCAGGTCTCCAAGCATTTCAGGCACAGCCTTGGAGTCTGGGCAGAAGTGAGTGATAGATCAGCTACCCAACCAACACAAGCCAAAGGGCTGATTTTATTTCTAGGTCCCCGGTACAGTGGCAGGGAGATGGGGTCAGGCTTCAGAACAAGGCTGTGTTGGTTTCTGAAAAATTATGTTGTAGAAATAGGTAGAGGGCATGCTGCCAGTCAGAAGTAAACCTCACTCTAAACAGTGCGTTCAGCTGGCCTACTGCAGCCAGCCAGCTGCACCCGAGTAGATGTGATGTTTAGCCTCACAAATAAAGGCTTTTGAGCTCCTCCCCAGAAGAGGAGTGGAATCCATTTCCAGCTGGATCACAGGTGGCAAGATCTGAACTGCTGGACCTCCCATGAGGCACTTTGAATGTTCCACCATCATGCCCCACTGGGTGGCAGAACCTCATCCGTGACATTAAGGTTGGAAAAAAAGAAGAAACAGGCCCAGGTTTTTTTTTTGTTTGTTTTTTGGGTTTTTTTTTTTTTTTTTTTGTTTTTTTTTTTTTTTTTTTGGTTTTTTTTTTTTTTTTTTGGGTTTTTTTTTTTTTTTTTTTTACACTTAGTTAATGAAAATTTTGCTTTCTTTCACGCAGATCGGTTTTCTAAAAGGAAAGGGTCTGTACTTGACATCTTTGACAAAACAAGCTAAATAGTAAAGTGACTTGAAGTTTATCCATGGCTTTTGATACCCATCTCCCCTAATCCAACCAAAAGACGACAAAGAGCCAACACCAAACGACGTCACCAACACCCACAGACACTGCAAACAGCATTCAAGTATCTTACACGAGAAACACTTGGGAACAGCCTTTGCCTTTGCCATCACACATGTGGAAACCTTCTTACAATGACTATTGGTTACTGAGAAACAGAAAGGAGTTGGCATGGATTTAGTTCCGTTTATAGGGCTTGACATCATTTGCAATCACAGGACATACAGGGACCAGTCCTAGAGTCAGCAGAGTCCCAGGTGCTGAGCAGCTGAGGATTTGGCCCAGAGGTTGCAGCTGCAATTCCCAAAACAGATACCACTCCAAAACAATCAATGTCTTGATGTTTGAAGTCTATTCTCTTCTGAAATAATAAATCAGCATACTTGACTCAATGTGTTGGCCTTGACTTGGATCACAGCACGTTCATGGGGATTTGCCACTGACCTGTGCAATCATTTACACATCCAAATGCTGAATCTGTTACCATAGTCATGTTGTGTGTTCTCCTTTGACCCAGCTTCTGTCAGATTTTTGTACATACTTGCTTAAACGTCAATTTAAAGAAAAAAGGCTGATTTTTGAGTAACCTCACGTTCACTTGTGATACCTCAGACCCAGCCCTGGAGCTTTGCCTGCTGCATGAGATCCAGAGAGTTAACCTGAGGACCCAATTCTGCCAAACAGCAGTACGTGAATAGAAATTGATGGGAGTAACTCATAACACATAAAATGTTTGCAGAACTGGCTCTGGGAATCTAAGTCTGTTTTCAGTGTCTAACAGAAAAGAAATCCGAAAGTGGGAAAACACGAACAATTAAAAGACTAAATAGTCTTTCCAGTTTAGAAGGCTAGGATGCTCATTAAAAGATCACAATTTAATAAAATAAAAAGCAAAGATGATTTTCAACCTAGAAGAAGATTGTTTAGCATATTGTTGATGTCACTTTTAAAATCTATTTCTACATAAAATATATTTCCCTTTGAAATCAATAAATCAAAACATCTAATAAATGGTCATGAGACTATAATTGTAAAAACTATTATCTCATAGATTATGTGAGATGGGTAAAGGTGAAAAGCAACATTTTGACAGCTTTGCGTTTCTGAGATGATCAATAAGGATCAATAAATGCTTGAACACGGGCCATGATTCAGTCAGTCGTCTCTTCTTAATAGGTTACAGGGCACTGCGGGTGAAAGCCTCCTGTAGTGTCTTGGCAGCCAGACAACCAGTTAAGGCTGAAACTGTTTTGTTCCAACAGCCTTGTAAAGTTACCACCCTCAAGCAGCCTGTCTAAGCTGGAAATGGGCGTAACCTCCTGGCTGTGACCCAGAAGTTTCTTCTTTATCTGCGCAAGATGTTTAGTAGTCTCATTGGAAAAGATGAAAGATAGTTACTCTTCAGGAGCAGGACTTCAGAACAGCTATAAAATCTGTTATAGAAATGGAGGATAGTTTCTTTTCAATGGAAAAGAAACTTTTCCCACTATTTGCATCAAATGCCTTGACATAAGTAGGTGGAAAATAACTGGGTCAAAAGAGTCAAAGGCAATAATGCAGGAAACCATTCAACAGGTTGGCCTAGCAATGCGACAGCTCAAATGTGCTCCAGCAAGATGTGGTGCAGGTGGGAAATCCTACCTGCATCTCAGAGGAGGTGACAGATCTTGGCTGGCTCCACAGATAAAGAGGAGAAGGGTGCAGAGAAAGAGGCCAATGAACAAAACCAGAGCCTCAGACTTCGGTGTCGAGACCTTGACTGAAGGAAGCTGCTAAGCACTGCTGCTTCTTTAGTAACTAAACAGAATTGAAATGTGTGCTTAAAGGGAATCTTCAGTGCTTTGCT
The DNA here is from genome assembly GCF_000710305.1 of Buceros rhinoceros silvestris. Classification (NCBI taxonomy): domain Eukaryota; kingdom Metazoa; phylum Chordata; class Aves; order Bucerotiformes; family Bucerotidae; genus Buceros; species Buceros rhinoceros. The sequence continues at coordinate 32,479 of NW_010391431.1, read as the reverse complement.
GAACTCGGTCCTGGAGTAGCACATGTTGAATGTATTTCTCCATACAGAAACGGCAGTTCTGTAGTCACTGAATGTGAAATATTTTTTTCTGGACAATTCCTTCCCCTTGGAGCAGGCTGCAATCCCGAATCTGGCTTTCCCTCCCTTTGTGATAACCAGTTTCTCAGAAGAGCAATATAGAAACTCTGGAACAAGGACTAAGTTAAACACTAAGCTGTACACACATTAATGTTTAACAACAGAGGGGAAGGTCTCAACTCTGACCAGAAGCTCTTGTATCCAATACTGGATGCTATTGCTGGCATCGTTAAAAATATTCAGAGGGGAGCACTCTTTCATGTGCCTGAGATATCCTGATTATAACACGAGTCATCTGCAACATGCAACATGCATCATTCTGAGGCTCTCAAAGAGTGCAAAGATGGTGCTAAAATCAGACTTCCCTCCCACTAGAAAGGATTTTTGTCTCATTCAAAATTAACAGCACTGGTAGCATCCAAAATGACAAACACGACTTCATTCTGAATTTCAGACAGAGGCAATGGCTGGTGCCTGGGCAACTGAAGAAGCAGCCCACAAAATATCACATTTAACTTGAGCTGGGGGTTGTTTCGTGTTTCTTATGTGCTTACTAGAGCAGATGAGTCCAATACTATCCAAGAAGAGCTATAACTGCCACTCTATAACTCTCCTCAAGCAGTTAAGAGATCCTCCACTCTGCTAACATGCTGCTGTGGGTTACTCACCCATCCCCTTGGTGTGGTTGAAGTCGCCTTTCACCACTTTACAGGTTTTGCCATCACCACTGCAGACTCCACAGCGATCCTCTTTGGCAGCTGAGCCAATGATTCCATCGCAGCCAATTTTCTAATGACAACAACCAGAGGTCCCCATTATTTTGTTTGCAAGGTTAAAGTATCTCTAAACATTGAGGTCACATCTAAGACAGACAGAATGGGAAGAGAACACTGTGAATCAGGGGAGCACTCATTTGGAACTGTGTTGAGTTGGTTATTTATCAACCCTCTTCTCTAACACTAAGAGCATGAACTTTGATTCAGAAGGTTTAACCGAAGAGAGTCACAAACACTAGTTATGCCAGATACCATCACAGATTTCATACTAGCTTTCTAGAACTTCCTTCAAACACAACAGTTTAAAACAATGTTTCATATTTATGCAGGAATTTCCATCTGAGTTGCTCAAAGACATCCCAGAGACATGGACCACTACTGTCATACTTTGTTTAGAGAAGAGAAAAATGTGATTTAATTAAATGAAAATTAATCCAAGTAACTAGAAGCCTGGTCATAGCCCTTCACCACGTGAAAATTCAGAGTGCTGTCACAAGTTCCCGTGTGCTGCTCACTGAATGAGCCCTGCTTCGGATCGGGATCTTAACAGGAAGTGTAATGCTCAGTTTTGATAACACTCCTGCAATATCTGAAAAAAGACCTCATTAATCATTAATTCTGCAATGCAGAAGTAGTTCAGTGGAGCAGGTCAGGTTCATATTTGGAACCATAAGTTGTTTCACAATTATGAGATTTTCCATATGCTTGCACTGTATTAAGCTTAGACATTCAATTGTAAAAACAAAACAAAACAACCCCCCTCGCCCAAAAAAACCACAATTTCATCTAAAGCTTCCTTTTACATGGTATTGTCACAATTTTCTATACCTACTTAAACTTTTTCCAGCAAAAATCTGCAGCTTTGCTGCTACAGAAGGTCTCACTGCAATAGTCTCAGTATACTCCCCGTAGCTACAGAGATTGTCATGCCTTCCTTACTCACAAACTTTACCGGTTACAATGGTGAACACTGCTGAACACTGAGGCTGGTAAGATTTATTGTCATTCGTCTATGTAAATTGTTTTCTGTCCCTCTAAGACCCTCAAAATAATCAGCAATTCATTCTTAAACCATAAATTTCTACTGAAATAAGCTGTCATTATTCAAGTTATTAGCAGAGATTCTGCTGTTAAAAATAAGTTAAAGATTTATTCTCTGCAGATAAACAGTTTCTTGGCTAAGAGTTAGCAGGGCTGTCACTAATAATACTTATTTGAATAGGGTTGTTGGGTCTCTCCGTTCCTTGCCTTCATATATTAAAGCCAGAGGAAAGTTGGAGAGGTATCTTAGAGAACAATCAAAACAGCAAACATTTTGAAAAATAGGGTAAGCAGGGAAACATTACGAGAACTTGGGCTGTTTATCAGAGACTCTCTGCATGTAAGCAACGTAATCTGGAGCTGAACTCAAATGTTTCCTTGTTTTAGAAGACACTGGCCACTGCCTTAGTCCAGATGCATTACAGGGATCAAAGGCTGCCAGCATTCAGACGTGTTCTGATGCAGTGTTTGTCTGGGTAAATCATTAGAGACAGACACATGCTGAGAAAGGATGATCATCCTAAACTCATACGAGGGAAATGCTGCTCATTAACTAGAGCAGTGTGTACGTTGGTGGACATGAACTTCAGGAAAAAAATCAGTGTAAATGGGAGTTAAAGGAAGGTAGGAAGACGACCATGGAGTTTTTTGGCAGTTGCAATGCTCAAGTCTAAACTTCACAGCCATGTCCAACAAATAATTTGGAGGATAATGGATGTGATTCTGCCCCGCAAACAGAAGGATGTCCCAGCAGTTCTCCTTCCAGGAAAATAAATATGATTTATTAATCGAGTTGCTGAAAGGCAACTGGAAATATATATGCCTGCCTGCCACCCTGCTGAGATACTGGAAAGGCTGCATTTAATTTAAGAACTTTAGTGCTATCTTTTACTGTACTGCATTGTTATTAGCGCTATGTGGGCACATAAATGAATAAAGGGAATATAATGAGTGTTGAACCACACTTTTTCCCAGGGCTACATGCGGAGTCTGTAGGACTGTAACAGAGGCAGGCAAAGAATGGGGAGTTGGCAATCGCATGCACTTACATTGTCGTTTCCCAGATAATGTAATCCAGCAGCAAAGCCTCTGGAAGAGTAAGCCCCCCTTCTTCTGACGCCGGGGTTCAAGACAAGCCATTTCCTCCCACATTTACCTGGTCATCAACACAGTGACCTGGAAGACTCTCTCTGAAGACATGTTAAAGGGCACCCACTGAATCCACAAATATACTTTCCAAAAGCTTTGCTGTGTTTTACCTTTCATTTTCACCCTAATTCCCTGTGAGTGGAAGAACTGGGAATGGTCCTTGCCACCTTCCCTTCGATGGCACCATCCTTCTCATCCACAGGGCAGACGTTCCCTTCAATCCAAGGCTTGAGAATTAAACCTCCATCAGATTTAGGCCAGGAAACGGCCTCTTACACAGGAAAATCTTTAAGATGATGAAACAGTTTCCTTTCTTGGCTTCAGGATGAAACTTGGTGTGTTTTTCCTACTTTATGGGGGGGAAAGTACCTTGGAAGCACTTTACTCTTGTCTACAGAAACATTAGAGCCCATTTCTCTCTCCCCAAGCCTTTCAATCATTTCCAAAGAAAAAAGTGAATTTCATAACAGTACATAATGAAACAGCTTTTGTTAAGATTTGACAAAAATTGCAAAGTCATTTAGAGGCAAATTACAGTGACCACCTTCCTTTGAAACCCCCCACAATGAAAACACCGCTGCTCTTAAAACAAGTGCAAAGGAGGAGAGACTGGAAGGGCAAGGAAGCAAAACACAGTGAGCATCACCCTTCCTGGGAGGAAAGTATCTGCCAGCAGTCCTTGGGCTGTTAACTGAGAGATTATATACCCAGCTTTCTCCAAGGTGAGAAAGCCCTTGAGATTCCAGCACTGGGGGCCAGAGGCTCATGCCTGAGCCCACCAGACTGGGGAGAAGATCTGTCTAGTCTGCACATCATCAGTTTCCCACCATCATGCTGTGTGCTCTGTGTATTATACTGTCAATCATAAAAATAGAGAGAGCTGTCCTCAACCTGCAGAGAGCTTTCAAAAAAGTGAGGCCTTAATTACCTGCATGCAGAAGGAAAATCCCAAGTTTCACTGCTCAAAAGACACGTTTTCACAGAGCAGAAACAAGCCCTTAAAACCCAAGTAGTTCAAGAGAGTAATTTGATATTTACCATCTCTAACTTGTTTTGTGCCGCTTCCTGCACAGTCCTGCACACCAACCAAGGGAAGGTGGTGGTTTTAATTAAGCAGTAGAAAGGGGAAGCTTTACATTCTGAAGAAAGAAAGACTTTGTAAATAGTCTCCTGTGTCTTTTCTGACCCAGGAGTTCTCCTGCAGGTGAGGAGACCAAGTTCATGGATAAGCACATTCAGCAACAGCTGAATGGGACTTTCAGTCCCATCAGACTGGAATGGGCTGGCGAGAAGGGAAGCAGTTTAGTATTCCTACCTAGATGATCCATTAAGGAGTGAGCAGGGCACTTGGAGCTCATCTGTGTTCAGAAGGAAGAATGAGAAGTAAAAAGCCAGCCTGGTGTAACAATCACCTGCTCAGTAGTCTGTGGGAGCATTCTCTGCCAGCCCTGTTCTTGGACACTTGGAACTTCCCTGTACCATCCAACATGGCCTTGGACAGAGATATCCGTAACTTTGGCAAACGGACTGATGTTGACACTACCCAGAGTTTCACCACAGCTGTCCGTACTAGCTGTTGAAAGCTGGCAGTAGAGTTGTTAACAGCATCTACTGGACAAAGAGGAAGTGGATTTTAACCAAAGCCAGTCCCTTGCCCTTATTAAAACATGGGAGCGGTGACAAGAAACTTAAAAATAGTGTCTTGGGGCTTCAAGTCCTCAGCATGGACAGCCACAACTATATCCACAGGGTTTTTAATGATTTTCAACCCTGCTCTGCCACCACATTTTGGAACTATCCATTGGCCTTCCAACTGGCAGGTAACTGCACATTTGCTGAGCCCAAGGACTGAAATTCATTCTCATTGAGCTGGTATCTCAGTGCACTTCCTTCTCTCCCTCCCCCTTCTCGATTTTGTAATTAAATGTCTGAAAATACTGCTTGTTGGGTGGTATTTCCAGCTTCAGTCATTGCTGGCTCCAGCATAGGAAAACTCCTCTTCTCTTCTGGATATACATCATTTGGATCCTTCTGTATGAACTATTTTCTGTATTGCTTGCATTTTTTAAAAAGATATTGTTATTTGTATTTTCAATGGCTGTGCAAGAGCTCAATTGATACAGCCTGTGTGAGTATGTTTTGCTACATAAACACAATTATTTTTGTTATATACACCCACCCTGTGTAAGAAATTACATTGCAGGCTCACAAAACTGTAATGCTTCCCATATGCTGAACTAACTAGCTGTCTCAATGGATCAAATATAAATATTGACGCAACGTGTGCCATTTTACAAATTAATCATGTACAGAGCATGCTGCTTATGACAGATTCATCCACACTGCCAATTTTTTGTCCATAATATCCAGTGTCCATTGATACCTCCAGGGATGGACCACATGAAACAGGAATGTACATATGTGAGCCACTGACATTGGGATCTGAGGGTAAGAGAATTCTTATTTCTCTGTTTTAAACACGACTGCTCTGGTGGAGGATTATGGGTGTCTGTCAGGATTTGTACTGCAAAAATCCTCCTGTCATGTCCTGAGCCTTCAGATTTTATCTGAAATAGAGCAGCTCTGCTGGAACAGGAGATATGCACTGCCTGTTTTAAATGAGCATTATCGTGCCTGTGTTTAGACCCTTTAGCAGTTCACGGGGATGCTAGATACACCTGTTCTTGATAGTCACTTTTTCACATATGGAGCTTGACGGTTAAGTATCAAACCCCCTGTGTTGTGGCAGCAGAGCAGACTACACGAGCGAACATGCAAATAGTACAAAGCCTTTTCCCACCCCAAGAACCCCTTTGCTTCTGTTCTTTGGTCGCTGTCTGTAGCCACTCCATTCTGATCCTTCCACACCAGCTTCATCAGAATTGACACCTCTGGCCTCATTGCACCATGCCTCTGCCCTGGTTTGTACAAATGCCAACAGGCTGCACATCCCAGAGGATTTTATATCAAGTGCTTATTCTTAAAAAGAAATGTCTATCATGTCAGTTCCGGATTTGAAAACAATAGATATTTATCAGTGTGTGATAGATCTGTAGCCTCCCTTCCAGTGAATTCTTGGCTGCTCAAGCCACAGCTACCTACCAGGGTAGGTAACACAATGATTTCTCCATTATATGCTCTCCATGGGTTAATATAAAAGAAAAATAGGGGGAAACTATGATTTTTTTTTCATATCCCACCGTAAAGTACTAAAAAACTAGTAGGACATCAACAAAGTCTTGGGTTTTGTGGCTATGCCTTACTCATCAAAAGCCCTGATTCTCTTTTTAGGCCTCAGATTACATTGCTACAGTCCAGAAATTGGAAAAAAAAGGGTCATTATACAACAGGTTTCTGTAGTTCAAACAATCCTGCTGGATTTTGTGCACATACAGTAAATAATTTATCAAAGTACAGTGCTAAGCCAAGTTGTCGTATGGAGATAAGCTACCCGGTCTGGAACATCTTGTACCACAGTTTGTAGTGCAGGAATATGAATAATACATGGAAAACACTCAAGTGAGGAGGCAAAGCCAGAACTGCAGGCATCAGTCGAAGGCAGAAAGTAGGTTTGCTAGCAACAGGTCCAGTAGACTCCGATTTACCCTCCGCCACCCATGGTGCTCTCCTGACACTCTGCCAACCCAATTTGCAAAATCTATTTTTTAAAAAGTGTCTATTTCTGAATTGGTGCTCCTCTTTCCTGCTGTATGACAATTGCTTTTGGAAGAAAGTTGTTCTGTAATATCTTTGTTGTGCCAGGACAGCCTGATGTGCGACTTGTCGTCACCGAATGTACTGTGGATTCACCAGCAAGCTGGATGTGACCTGACATAACATTAATGAGAAAACTGTAGACAGAGCCAAAACATCTTAATCTTAAATTGTTAAGTCACAGCAAAGACTGTTCTTCATCTCTAGCCTGGTTCTGCTGTACAGGAGGGCTCTCTTTTCAAAGATACCTCCAGATTACACCCTCAAGTGCAATCTGTGGTCCCCACTAGAAAGTTCTCGTGCTATCAAGAGTCTCAGACTAATCGTCCTTTGAGCAAAGCCAGTGCAACGTCATGTGCGTCATAACAGTCAGCTGAGCAGCTTGTCTACTCCCCACACCACTGCTGGGTGACATCTGACACCTTTTTTAGCTCCACTTCTGCCAGCATTTTTCTGTGAGTATCCACAGCACAGAGCAAAGAACTGTCAAAGATTAGAAAACACACTGCTTGCATGACTGTTGACTCATGAAACACACCAAACAGTCTTGAAGAAGAACAAAACCCTCAGGGAATCCTCTCGAAAAGCCACATGTCACTTGAAGAGAAATACGAGAAGATAGAAGAAATCTGAGCTGCACTGCCCTACCCCATCTCCACCACGACTGCACATCCATGCTAGAGAAAACTAACTGTGGAAGGAGGCAAGAGAGGCTGCAAAGCCTAGATGAGCACTCACCCTCCTCCTCCTTAGATGCATCCAACTTCTCTTGTTCTCTAGCCTGCTACAGATCTTCTGTTTCAGAAAAATCTTAGGGGAAAAGAAATTCTCCTTGCTTAAAGTCTATGAGCATTTCAAGAAGAAAAGGTCCAAGACCTTTATGCCCATTGAACAAGGCATCTAGCGTGCTCAGTAGATGGTAAGGAAAAGTGCATTTGTCATTACTCTACAATGTTTCTTCTAAAGGCATAACTTTATAACACTCCGGTTTTTGACACCAACTCCTGGAGCTCTTACACAGTTTTTATTTTGCCCTCATTTTGACAAACTTCTGTCACTATCAAGAATGAAATCTTCAGCCTCAAAACCAACTCTAAGATACAAGGATGGGACAAACTTGAATGAAAACCTTATGATTTGTCTCAGAGACAAGGAGTAAGGTTATAAAAAGTGACTAATGAACCCCAATGCTAAATTCAGGGTTGATTTTACTCTCTGCTGCTTCTATGCTTGACCAACACATTAACTAATTTTAAAATTAACCAATTTTATTAAAAGTATTAATCAATTACTGAGCCCAGCTGCCTTCAGGTGTAAGTGATAAATACAGGGATGCTGCCACTGCTTGTGGTGATTTTGCCTCAGGGATAGTAAGGCTGACACCAAAAGGCTTATTCACACTGTTTAGATTGGAGATATCTCATAGCTTTAGAATGAATCTGTAATAAGTTCACAAAGTACAATTGAAAGAAAATTCTCCTCCTTTAGTGCCCAAATGCAATTAGGTATTTTGAGGCTTCAAAGAATCTGTTCCTGCTTCCCTTCTGAAAACCATCTTCTCCTTGCAAAAACAGATTCTCTTTGCCTTGTTCATCTACATTCATTCATCGTGTAACAACGATGCATGAGTTTCATTTAGGAGTGACTACTGCTGAAGGGAAAAGAGCTATTACATTTTCTGGACTAGATGTTCACAGGCAATGGTTGCTGCTAATTTGTCTGTTACACTGGCAACGTGTCATCCCTGCCTTTAACTAGAAGGATTACACAGGAAAATAAATAATAGCAAAACCACCCTCTGATTTCAGCACTTATTCTCTTCTCCGGGCGCCCTGCAATGCTTGTTGCCAGGCTTTGTCTACACTGGGTGAAGAAATAAGGAGAAGAGTAATTAAATAAATGTGTTGATTGAATTGGTTTAATAGGCAGCTAGTTAGACAAGTATCTGTGGCAAAAGGAGTACACAGTCACATATGACAATTCTCAGCCCTGAACTGCATGTAAGGCAGAAGAGTATTATAAATGAGTTCACAAGGCTCTCAAATCTGCTCGGCTTGAGTTGATCATTTTGCATTTTCTCTCAGCCAGACGCAAATGGACTGAATGTTCTGCAGCTGTCATCACCTCTCTGCACAGTTAAAGGCAGTTGCCCCCGACTTAGAGTGTAATTTACTTTTCATGATGTACCTTCAAAGCTCTGTGCTCATTTGGAGGGGAGCTGGCTACTGCTCCTCTCTGGAAGAAGAACTTGTACATTGCCATAATGTCTGATTTACCATTCGTGGCTGCTCTGAATGTTTGGAGCAGCAGAGCTGGCCAGCCCAGCATGATGGTCAACGGTGCACAGCTGGAGGTGCACAGCTGGCCTTATTGTAAAAGGATATTAATGGGGTTTTTATTTTTTTTCAGATACAGCTCAAAACAGGGAAAACTTAAGTAACTTGGGATGCACCATGAATCTGGCTCCACGTAAAGCACTTTTTATATTAAAGAGCATATAAAGAATTGAAGTTGTGCTGGCTCCCCAGCAGCTTGCTGTTCAGATTCCTTGTCTGAATAAATTAGAAGGACTGAATTAAAAAAGCCTCTTGAGCAGCATTTGGCAGGAAACAGTGGGAAGTGTCTCCTGCAGCAGTGCAAAATTCCATCCCAAGATTTTTCACTTATCTCACTTCATAATTGCTATTAGCAAAGCTGCATTATGCCCCCAAAGCTTCTCTTATATCCGGGTGAATATCACATTCATCTATCTTCCTGCCTGGAAGGCTCAAAGCAATAAAATCAGTAGTTCTCAATAAGCGCTCATAGAAATCAGAAATAATGGCAAATCCAGTGTTTCAGCCCCCAGGGCAAACCAGCATATCTCAGTGAAGTTAGTGGAAGTAAACGGGATGCTAGAAAGTTGTTCTGGTGGATACAACAGGCTGGTTAATACTCCTGGCATAGGATACAAATCTAGATGAGGATAAACTTAGAGGAAGACATTGATTGTCCCATTGCATTGCAGCAGAAGGAAGCCCACCTGCATTGTCTGATTTGCTCTTCATGGGACCCAGGCAAGACAATGCAGATGAGAGGCAAAAGACAACTGGCTGGGACTGTGCTCTGGGCTGCAGGATCTGCTCCTTTAAACCTATATTTTCTATTGCGTGGAGCTTTAAAACCTAGTTTGTGGGAGGAAGGGAACCGTAGTGTTACTGCAAGAGAAACAGGCCTTTCAAACAGGTCTGATGGGCCCCTACAGTAACTCGCCTTGGCATTACGTAGTGATACAGTCAACAAAAATCACACAGGGGAAGCTACTGGCACATGCAGCTGCAGAAGCCAAGAGGCTAGTAGTACTGAAAAGCTTCCTCAATACTTCTAGACAGGAACTAGGCAGACCTGAAACACATCTTGATGCTGGCAATGTAACCCTTGTAGCAGGCTAGTGACAATTGGTAATCCAGTTTGCAGCATCAGTGTTTTTTCAGTGATGCCTCCAGTAGCCAAAACAGAGCAGTTAAGCAAGCCAGATTTCCACTCCCATCTGCTCCCCTCACAGAAGTCCCTTCCCACCCAAGCCATTTGATGACTACACACACCAAATGTGATCACTGAACATTCCCAGCTGTTCAGTAATGATGTCATACCTTGGGCATTTTTCATAATTCTCAGATCAGGACATAGGGCTGCGGAGCGCTCGCAAGGGGTCTTATAAAATAGGGCTGCCCTCTCACCTCAGGGACAGCCTCCTGGCCACCCACAGGGGTGCCTGTCCTAGGATATACATGGCTGCCCCAGACTACACAGAACACTAGAAATAAAACAAGAGAAAGTTACTGCACCTGGCACTTGCCATGTACACAGAGGTCGGTCTCGTAAGGCCCACACGGAGTACCATCGAGGACTCTGTCTGTCACCAGCACAGGGGAATCCTTCCCCAACGGAGAGCAGAAAAGCTCACATGGCTTATCTGCAAAAAGAAATACCAAGTCACTGTGTGAGCATCTCGGACAGAATCCAGGCTACAGCCAGTGATTTAAGAAGAACATATTCTCTGGTGCATTTCTACTCTTGGTGGACCGACTCGCACCAGTTTGCCAGTAAGAACACTTGTACACAAAAATCCAAAGTATTCTTGCAGATGTACTACCTGTATTTCCTTAAACTAACATTTGTCGTCCTGCAAACATTTCTGTCAGCAGTTATGCTGATAGATCTAGAGAAAGAACACCCAAATTAATCTGAAATACATCAGCAGAGAAAAGCTGCATTTTTCGCCCATGCCAATGACAATCATTATATTTTGAGACCTCACTTTGGAAAACGTACTATTGTGTTCAGCTAGAGAAGGAGTTAAGTAAAAGCTTTTTCAAAGATGTGTATTATTAACTGGCAGCATAAAGCAGATGTCAGGGTTTGCTGACTGCATCTGCCACAAGTTTAAGTAACAGATATTTAGCAACGTAATGTTTTTCCTTTGGAGCTGACTCTGCTACTCACGGACTTGGTCCAAGGAAGAAGCTATAGACATTCAGATGGAAATATGTTTTGTTCTGCATATCAAGTACCTCTACTCGTCAGACATAAGAAGGTCCGCCTTTAAGGGACCTTAAGGGACTCATTAAGCTAAGTGACATAGGCCTGTTCTAAGTTTCCAACACAACCAAAAACCTGCACATTTGTCCTGGCATCAGATGTAATTTCTCAGTGCTAGCTCAGGAAAGGGCTGTGTCTGGTCTGGTACCAGTTCCAACACCACCTTCCTCTGAACGAGCCTTGAAACTAGCCTTGCCTGTTTTCCTGCAGAGTGCCATGAAAGGTGTTAGTTCCTGTGGAAAGGGCATTATTATGATCTTTTTTCATATCCCCCCAACATCTGGTTGAATAGTAAATGAAGAGCAAAATCCAGCAAAGGAAGCATTAAAGGAATGTTGGATAGGCAATTTATGGAAATGTTCAGGACTGACACACATCGAAAATGTTCCAGGGAATCCTTTTTTTTTTTTTTTTCAATTCCAAATTAATTTGAACTTTCTAATGTTTACACTCGCTGCCTGTTCAGACCTGTTAAGGCGTTTCTTCCCCAGCATTACAAAAAGTTAAGTAAAGAACTGACATGTATCTTCTGCTGAGAAGGCTAAAAGAAGAGCAGAGGAGCACCAAGAGCAACTAATTGTAAGGAATTCTTTCAGCTGTAACTAAGAGGAACATACTGTAGCCTTCTCACCAACAAATGGGAGTCTTGCAGATGAAATCAAGATGGGTTGAGAACCTAGAAAGGAAGAAGAAAAAACTTACCATCAACAATGACAGCTGTCAGGAGACTTTTCTTCTTGTTGGTGTATCTGTCATGGGCCTGGCACTGCTGGTCCCTGAAGCTTGGCACACCTTTAGGGCAGGGTAAGTTCTCACACACAGTGTGCTCCACGCTGGCTCCCCGGCAGTTCTTCCCACCTGGCCCTGGGCTATTGTAGGAAAGACAAACCAGGGTCAGAAGGAACAGCACAGCTTCTCCCAGGCACAACTTTGCCTTCCTCTCATATGTTCCTTGTTGGAGGGAAAATTCTGCTCTCAAGCAGAATTATTCAAGCTCCATTCTGAATCTAAAACTGGCTTGTAATAATAGATGCTCTGGAGTACTTCAGAACCATGGCCTTTGTAGTATGCCATACACAGATCAATAAATAGAAGCTGCCTATACATAGCACACCTCAGGTATGAGGTAATCCAAAATTCTATTTACCTGTGGGCACTAAGCAGCTTTCTTAGAAGATACAGTGTTTAACTGTCAGTATTCTGGTCACAAACCAAGGGATGTGACTAATTTTGTACTGCTGAACTAAATTTCTTCTTTGACTTCAATTCATTCCTGTCCTAATTTATTTTCAGCTGAAGCAGGCAAATGACTGAGAAAGAGTAGAGACCATGTGTGATGTACTGGCAGTTTCAGAACAAGACTTGAAGTCAGGCACTCCCAAACTTTGGGTTCTGCTTGACATCAGGCCTGAGCTTTGACTAACTCTTCCTGTGACCTGGGACAAGTTTCTCAACTGATGGTGTCTTGTGAGAGTTAGGCTTTGGAAGGTGCACTGACTATGACACCTAAAGTCTAATTGTTACTTATATTTGTACGGTCAGGCAGTTCAGAAGATAATCTGTGGTTCCATCACATATACCAAAGTTAAGTATCTATGCTCTCAGTACGGAACCTAGAGGCACCAAGGAGACGTTACTGTGCGCAGGACCACACCAAAACACCCAAGGCAGAGGCAGGCAACTCAGAATGTTTCACCCTTCTCTTCCCACCATTTACGCTGCTCCCGCCTCAAAAACTCTTAACAACGGAGACACAGCAAATGTCTCCTCAGCACTTGTCCTCTAAGGTTCTGTCTTCAGCAGTTTGAAATGAAAATAACATAGAAGTAGCTACAGCCTGTACTGTAATTAGGGTGTCCAGAAAAAATCTGCACAGCAGATTATCTCCGTCCTTGAAAACCACACCATTTTACACATTTGTTCTTTAAACATGCAGGAAAGGCCATTAATCCAACATCAGAATTAAGCACCTGCAAAATCTATTTCCAATAAACGGTGTAATTCAAGCTCACCCTGACACACGTCTGAAACAGTGACTGTGCGAGATTTCCTGGTAGACAACTTCACATCCATCTTCCACTGTATTTTATGCCAAGAGAATCCACCCACTAACAAAACTGAAGAAATCAAAGCCCATTTGTACTACTGCAACCCTTTTACATGACAAGAGGGGACTGGAGATGGAGTGGATATCTCTTTCTGATGTTCTGTTTAAGCCAGTGGTTTTCTCTTCAGTCCCACTGTAGAGTGATAGTCCAAAGCCTAGACAAGAACACAAGGCAACTCCAGTCCACACTACAAAGTCTGCACGTGCAAACTGGCCCATGACACGCTGCCTTACAACCATTTGGAGGCAATGGATGCAAACACTCAGAGAAATTATAGGGAGGAGAAAACAAGTCAAACAGTGAAACAACTGGTTTTAAAATACTGATAGTCCCACAGGCTCAAAAGTCAGCTGGCAGGAGGAGAGATTCCTGTTTTTTAAAAAAATAAATCCCCCAACCAAAAATATATAAAATAAAAGATAAATCCCTTAGCCAATATTTTTGGACAGTGAATAAACCAGCTGCAGAAGTGGGCTGATGCCAGGAATTTGAAGCAAAAGACGATCACGTGTGTATCCCCAGCCAAGAATGTATATGAGCAAGAGAATTTTAAAATCAGTGTGCAATCTTGGAGGGGGCATTTCCTGTAATTTAAAGAACGATGATGAATGGATTTAGGTTTGGTCAGCACTGTGGTTAAAGAGACTTTTTGTAGCTGACAGCAAAGAAACAAGCTCAGTCCCTTGTTCAGGAAAATGAGCTAGTAAAAATCAAGCCTGGACATTACAGATATGCAACTGTAGTTCTGCGTTATTTAAGGAGAGGAATAAACAAAAATATCCCTTTCACATGAATACAGGTCAGCAGCAGCATGTGCCTGTCCATCATCCAGGCATGTCTTCAAAGTGACTGTGTTCCTAGCCACAATTTAACCCCTATTCAAAAAGAAAAGTTTCCTATGCTTTTTTGTGGAAGAAACCTTAAAATATGAGTAAAGATAGAGATACACAACTTGGAGAGCTGCTTTCAAGATTGTGAGCACCCTTGTTCTTCTCAGAAGTTATAATACACACAAACAGGGGTGGTCAGTTAACTGGCCACCATGGTAACGTGTTCAGGCCTCCCATTAGAAGAAAAGACTTCCAGATGTGCCTCAGTTGACCTGAAGGATGAAGGATGGCACATGGGAGATAACATCACTTACATTTCTCCCTGAATCAGAAAAAAATCCAAGCCCAAGCAGAGAGCACAGATTCATTTGTAGTCAGTGTGCAGGATCTAAACATCCCCACTGCACTCTGTGTGTGGGAAACCCCTCCTTTTCATATGCAGCACATCCTGATGCACAGAAGATCTCAAGGTGCTTTACCCATACAGTTATATGACACTATGACCACCACCAGTCACTGTATCACTTTCCAAGCCCAGAGCCAGCTCTCCCTGCAAAACTGATCTCTAACACAGATTGGCTTGGTTTGGTCTGTACACACACATCAACCGCGCTTCGTTCACTGCAGTGCTGGAGAGCAAACACAGCTTCATTTTTTTCTGCCAAACCGCCCATTTTTAATTCAATTCTATCGATGTTTGGATCATTGCAATGGTCCATTTCCAATGGTAACCCTTCAAGCCACTTCCACAGAACCTACTTCACTCCGAGTCACTCCAGGATTTTGACCTGGTCCTTGTTGCTTGTGATCAAGAAAACCCTCATGTCCTCTGCACAGCTCTGCTACCCATTTCTTCCCTGTTCTCTTGCAGCAAGGATTGTCTGAGTGCTACATGCAAAAAGAAATCATCATCATGTGAAGACTTACGGGGGATTGTCGCATTTCCGCTGTCTGAATCGCACCCCT
This sequence comes from Buceros rhinoceros silvestris, assembly GCF_000710305.1. NCBI lineage: Eukaryota > Metazoa > Chordata > Aves > Bucerotiformes > Bucerotidae > Buceros > Buceros rhinoceros. Next base: position 17,236 of record NW_010391431.1, on the reverse strand, counting down.
GTGCCACATGTCCGGCTGCACATGCTCCACTGGCTCCACATGCTCCAGTCTCCATCAACATGCTCAGGGATGGGAGTTTTACTGACACACTCACCAGCTCGGCACCACTGAAATGCAATTGTGTTAGCACAGGCTGGAAAGGAGCCCCGATTGTGCAAACATTCCTGCACAGGTGGACTCAGAAGACTGTCTGGGAGATTACAACAGGCCCGTGTTTAATTTTCTAGACATTCGAGGCTTCAGCAAGATGAAGGTGGGAGGAGGAGAGAGAAAGGGAGGACGTAAAACAGAAATTTAAGCGTCACCGTCAATAAACCCCTGAAGGGAGTTCTGTCATTAAAAACAATAATCACAGAATTGAGCCCCTTGCTTTACAAAGCAGATAATTATCTAAGTGCTAAGACTCAAAGCCACACACTTCACAGAAACTGAGTCCAATAAATTATACCCCAAAGCGATGTCTTCATCAGCAGTATTCCCAGTGTGCACAAAATAATTGAGGTCTTTCGGACCCAGCTCGGCTAAAGCCCGAAATAACCGTTGATTCTAACAGGCTGCGCTGGCTCTTGACCAGGCAGCAAACTTGGCCTACCCTCCTGCTCTGTCCAGGATATGAGATGGGAAGCACTGCTAAACAGTCTTACAAAAGAACCACCAGGACTCCTGTAGTTAGACAAACATCTATCTAAAACACTTTTGTCTCAGTTTCCATGTTGTGCTTTCCAGGACCCAGCTTTTCTTGCCATGTTTATCTTTATTTGCAAGCAAAGAAAAGGTCTCTAATCTTTGATTACTCTCATCATTGATTTTAGCAACAAGCTTTTTAATTTTACCCTTTCTTATCTCCTCAACCATATGACATGCAAAAAAAAGATCAAAATCCAAAACCAGTAAGTAGGGCACTAGCAGTTACCAAACAAGTCCCTTTGTAGCCTAACAAGTTATTAGCTGCACTGGGTGAATCAATCACATACCACCTAGCACAGCCTATCACAGAGGTTAAATGTTCACTGAAGACAACTTCTGTTAGCACAGCAGGTCAGCTGGGAGGCAGCAGCTGAGCCTCAGGAACTCCCACCCTTATAGGACTACAGCCAGTTACTGGACTGGTGATTTTCAGTGGAGGGCGGTGCACTAATCTGAGAGTTTAGTTTGTGTTTCTTGTAATATTGTCTAGATCAACATGGATTCTGGAGAGTCCATATATGTCTTAGTGTATATCTGAGTGTATACATACAGTACAGCAAACGATACTTTGAAAATAACTGAGCACCTCTAAATCTAAGCTCAATGCATTTTGAGCTACTTTTAGGAACTATAGAAGTTTTACGTAGCCTCTTTTTCTTTCCTCATCTTTCTCCGCTCCCCAAATGTCAGCCTAAATGCTCTCCACACTTTCTACTTCAAACATAGCCAAGAACTCTACCACCTTACACTGAAAAATCACCTCACTCAAGAACCACCACTGGCAGCAACAACCAGAAGTGACAGGAGTGAGCTACTACCCAACGTGACTTGCAGGGTACTCAGTGTGTACCCTTAGCAGAGTGAGGCGTGGGGCTTTCCTGCAGTTTCTGTAGGAAGCCTAGACCACAAGAATTCGACTACTGAGGTCTCCAGACACTGCTGAAATACACGTAACATCAAATCAGAGAGACTTAACCCAATTCAGCTGTTAATTGAGCAGTTGCTGTAACGGAATCAGTATAAAACGTAGCTTTATGGTAAACAGTGAACATCTTGGAAACATTATTCCACAGACAATGCTGGAAAAGAAAACGTGATTGCTACTTAGCATTGTGATTACCTTGTCTGCACCACATTCAGTGCCATCCAGAGGGGGATCCAACTTTGTTTTACAGGATGTGTCTCCTTCCACCAGACACCAGAGCCCAGCACACATCAAATGCTGTAATCACAAAGCAACGAGGTGCAGTTATTACTTTTGGAGATGTCAGCTGTCATTATGGACTACACTTCAAAACTCAGGCAGCCTTTTTCAAGCAAACCCAAAGGCATCTAGTTGGTTTGGGAGCAATTATTTTTTAAGGATAGATTGGCATTAAGTGATGGGGCTGGAAAAATAAAAGAGATTGATGGATGCCATTGTCAGGAACAAAACCCACCCAAAATAAGAAGTGCATTATTTAAACAGATTTCTTTTCACAAGAATAACTCTGGTCCATTATAAAAGAATCTTACATGGGAAGCCTCGATGAGTGCTTTGGAACCATGCCACATGCTTAGATGTCCGAGCCGCTTAATTACTTGTGTTTTTTTAACAAGATACTCTATATCACAGTCAGCCCTGCTGGACCTGGTGGTAGCTACAATCAACCAGCAAAGCTCCTTGGAAGAAGATCTTAAGGCAGAATGGGAAAGAGGAAAGGATTTCATGGTGTGTCATGCAGCAGAGGAGGAGCTTGGTGACAGGCATGGGCAAAGTTAGTGAAGGTTTGGGGGTAAGAAGTAGCTGCTAGAGACTAATGTGCGAGAGAAGGTCAAAAGCAAGATGTGAGGGCAAGGGCAGCAAGAGGTACAACACATCTCGCTCCCAGACTTGAAACACATTCTGCGTATCATTACTCAATGTTTCTGCTCTGCTCTGCCAATGCGCGCCGCAGGGGTATTAATGCTGCCCACACTTGCATGATCTGTCAGATCAATACATTTACAGAATTTGAGAAAAAGAAACAGGAAAACGGGCCTTTACGTCGTTAACATTTTCCACAGCACCCACCCTGCTTCACATGCCATGAAAGTGGATGATTTCAATACAGTGCTACAGATCTGAGTACCAAAAAAAAAAAGAGTTACATTTCTTTCCACTATTGTTCACATTTCAATGTAATGGTAAAAAGATGAGAAGCCTGACTCTAGTGCCAGCTGGTCTTGTCAAGATTTATTGCACCTCATTAAATAGTTGAGTCAACACTCTTCAACCTCATGGTACTTGCACAATGTCATGTAAGAGACTGTGGGTGCATGTGTGTTTTGTGTACCTGCATGTTGGTATGTATAAATAAAATAGATCTGTACAACAGAGGGTGCAGACGAGGTAAATCCAATACCAAGAGTGATGATGTTGAACGTACTGTAACAAGATAGTTATCGCAGCAGTATCTGCATCCTGGTTTATTTCCATATTTCTTTCTGAAAAGATGATTTTGCATGATTTAAACCAAAAGAACATTCACAAAAAACTAGAAGCAGACGGCACAATTCAGCAACATCTGTATTAACCACAACACAGAAAGTCATTGTCAAACAAACAAATGACAGTAAATACACCAGGGAAACCTACATCAATGAATTTTCAAGACATTTGTCCCAAACTAATAGAGCATATGGGAAAATATCAAACTTCAGTAATTTTGGCTAAATGACTGTGACTAATTAGTGGTTTACCCACAGCTCTGAAAGCACTTGAGCACAAATTAGCCATAGGGACATCACAAACCGTTTTACAGATAGGTACACTGAGGCAGAAGTATTGACAAGCCAGAGATTTCAGAGCTTACGGAGAAACCAATCATTCCACACCGCAACTTTCAGATTCTCAAAACCATGCCGTCCCTGGAGAGAACTAAAATCAAAACGTACGTGAATTAACTGTCCACAAGCGTTACAGAAAGAACACTCATCTAGGCTAGAAACCATTTAAACTGAAAAAGCTTTTCCCCAAAATGCCAAGCTTGCAGCTCTGAGAAGATGCTTGTTTCCTAGTTGTAAAGCTACAGCACCCTCGCATCTGGTTTAACTGATGGGGCTCTAGAGGTGATGGGTTATTCTTCATATTAACACTACCCAGTTAAGATATGTTAAAGGCACGGCACACACCTAAGTAGAAGGTATCACGGGAGGTTCTAGCCAAAACTACAGGAGATGCTACAGGACACAATTAAATGCTGTCTATGAACACACAGACTTGCTGAACTCGAACAGTGGGTGCAAATATTCACACACGTGTGTGTGTATGTATATATATATATTTATGTGTGTGTATATATACATGTATGCACACACATATACTTGCAGGGAAATAAACAAAGGAAAAATCTCTCTTAGCAACACAAATGTTTCCATCTTAATGTTGAAATTTCCCATCTTTGAGGTATGGAAAACATTGGATTTTTATAGCATCCCTGTGTTTGTTCAGAATATGAAATGCAAAGCATATTTCAGGAAACAGTTACAGACAAATCTGGTAACTGCACTTGAGCTCTGTGTTCTAGTGCCATACCACTACAAGCTCAAACCTCATTAGTGCGGTCCCCTCTTTAACACAGCATTCAGATACCCCACCAGAGATTAAACCATCAGCTTTAGGACTGTATGTCCCAAAGATGTTTTATCATGTTAATAGCTTGTTTCAAAAGAGATCACATATCCTCCTCAGCTACAATAGAAACCCAAACAAAAATCCCCATTAAACAGTCCTATAGCTAACCAGTCCCACAACTGACTGTTTCAGAGCTAAGCAGTCAGCTTTGTGGGGAAACAGCAGAGTGAAAAATGGCAGGACTTGAAAGGAAGTTGCTTGTATATGAGTAGCAGTTCAGAGCTTACACTGCTATGGAAGACGCCATCAAAAGAGCTGTATTACTGCTAATTGTGAATTCAGCAACCAGATTTTAGGCAGCAGGTCTCTGCCTGAAAAGTCTTCCCTACAGCATTCAGAAAGTTCCAGTTAGGACTTTCCAGTGATAGATATCTTTCACTGGAAAAATATTGATTTGTTGAAACTGTCTGGTGGGGAAAGGTCATCTTTGGATGAGCTCCCAGTTTGAAATATTTCCAAGAGCAAAATAAAATTTTAAAAAGTGAGATGGTTGTTGAAAAGTAGTATTTCAATAACAAACTAAATTTCCTTTTTTTAAAAAATTGAAATGCTTGTTTAACCAAGCCCTGAAGGAATTTATACAGATAGAAAATAAAATTAAGAAATCAAAACAACAATGGATTTTTTATCAAGGTGCAAATTTTAGACTCTGAAAAACTCCTGAAACTTGTCTGCACACCTGGAAGAAACCAGTCCTGAGAGAGGTCACAGTCCGGAAGTCCCCAGCTAGGAGATATCTGCCTGGCAGGTGAACGACGCTTTCGATTACAGGTATTATAATGGCACCTATTTGAGAAAGGGCTTTACTGTGCCAGGTGTTTTCTCTTCCTCAAAGAATTTGCAATTGAAACTGACTCCTGGGAGTTTGGAGATAAAGGAAGCTTTATCCCTCTGTTTATAGGTGAGGAGATGAGGAACAGGAGGAGATTAAATGTCTTACCAAAAGTCTGCAGGGAGCCAGGCAGGAACATTGCTCAGAGCTTGGCAGTCCTCTGCTCAGTGTCACAGCCACAGGTTCACGCTGCCTGCTCTGGCTAAACTTCAGGGTAAAACCAGAAACAACTCCTGGGATACTCCCAGGAATGTGTCTGGCTGTGGGCCTTCCCACCTTTCACAGCTTTTCATACTTTTTCACAACACACGCTGTTTCTGAAGACGGTGTTTACCTTACGCATAACCCCATCCCACACGTGTGCCAGCAGACTCTCAGCGTGTGAAGCGCTATGACCACTCGTGTGGCTCTAGGGAAATAATCTGGTTTAGGTTCCTTAACTCAGTGCTGCAGCTGGAAATGAGGAGAAGCCAGAATTAATTCAGCCAGCTCTTTGCCCACAGGCAGTAAGTCTAGAGCCTGCTAGTTTTGGGGTTAGCTATTGCATCACCACCGTCACCAAAACCAGCATGATTCTGCCCGGTGACCTCATATGGTCCCAGTGAGAAGAAAGGGCTCACAATACCTCCCTGTCTCAAAGCCTCAGATTATTACCTACAAGGGGAACTTCTAAATCTCCAGAGCATAAGAATGAGAATCCAATGAAT
>NW_010391431.1:0-10880 GCF_000710305.1 Buceros rhinoceros silvestris | reverse complement strand
CATTCCCTCACCTTGGGTTCATTCAAAAAAAGAAACACTTATTTCTCCTAATAATGAATTTGTTCCTGCTGCCTATTGCCCACTGGAAAGAGAATCCTCTTTTTTCTAGCAGCAGAATTAAACCACCACGAAACCAATTTTACTGACAAAATGAGGGGATTATAAAGAAGGACTTAGAAAGAGTAAATGCCCCTAAGGAAGAGGAGTAAGAGACCACATAACATACAGGCACGCTTATAAATAGGCTGCCTTTCAATGAAGATCAGAACTCTTCTATTTTGTCAAGGTTTCAGATTGGCATATAGCTAACTGTGAGAGCAAAGACTATAAACAGAATCCTAATTAACACCTATGACATACAATAAATGCACAATTTAGCCTCGCTTTCCTATTCAAGACACTATGCATAAGTTCTTGAGGCCTCACAGCATGCTTCTGAGGAGGAATTCTTCACACAACAAGGTGAGAAAAACAATGGCCCCATTTTTATACTGTCATTGTCTTTAATTCTGGGTGCATAAACAGATGACAATCTACAATGGATTACAAGGGAGGCGAGCACAGTTGGTTGCCACTGCTATTAGATGGAGCTTCTTGCTGTTGAAAACTACATGAGAAGTGCTCAAAATGGGAATCCAGACGAATAGGAAGGTACTTTTGAAAAGCAACCGTGAGCTGCCCCAGGCAAGATAACTGGGAGCTTGGCTACATTTATCAGTGGCCAGCTGCCAACCTTTCTCTGGAGCTGATATTCCACGGAACAAGTGGTAGGTTCAATAGCATCTGTCTGTCTATCCAAATGACTGACCTGATCCAAAAGTCAAGGAAAGGCTTCAGAAAGAATCACAAGTACTATTCGAGAATATTCAGGCAATGGTTGATATCCACCAATGTCTCATTCTAACAAAACTGGGCAACAATCCCACAAAACCATAAAGTGCAATTTTATTCATTAATGACATAGAAGAACGGATCTCTTTACTGCTGGTCAGAAGACATCTCAGCTTGTATTATTAAAAATAATCATATAATCTTCTTTCATGCAATTGGAAAAGGTTTCTTCAAAAACATTTCCCTATTTTCTCTATCTGGTAATCATCTTGTTTCTACAGAACATACAGAAAGATGTGCACATTATGCTTTTTAGATGAACAGGACCAGTAACCTGCCTGCTGGGAGACAACATACAATTTTCAAATTGATTCTCCTTTACATTATTTTTTTCACCGGTGTAACTCCATTAACTCACTGAACAGCCTCTTCATCAATATTTGTGTGAGTGGGAAGTCACCAACATCAGACAAGTGTACAAAATCAATAAGATTGTTTTAACTCTTGCAGACCTTTGACAGTTAAAGAACTCTTAAGGAAACAGTTCTTGAGAGTTAACTGCTTTCCAGTGTGACTTTTCCTTGATGAACAGTACAACAACTTCAGCAGAGTCATTTCTGAGCTTTGTTATGTTTTGTATCAGAGAAAACAAAATAAAGTGAACCCAGCAAACAGGAAGGGTGTCACGCTGGGTTTGGGTCACTGAGCTAGATGGCCTGACGTGCATTACTTCAACCACCAACACATGGATCCCATACCACACGTACCCTTATAAATAGCAGATGAAAGCCAAAGGATTAGAAAAATCCGGAGCTCTCGTGTGTCAGCAAAAGTAAAACCAGGCTATTCCAGAGCTGCCCAAAACACACTTACAGGCAGGAGGATGAGCCCTGACATCTCTAGAGCGGATGCAGCAGAGATCTTCCGCCAAGTGTGCCATTACCTCTCATACTAAAACTGCTCCTAGGGCTCTACAGGATAGATGGCAAGAGACAGAGAAATATAAAAATTCTACTTTTAGAGAGGTTTGGCCTGCTGTGAGCTCTTCACCCTTTCCCGTGAAGAAGCTAAACTGGAATTAATTACTTTTATACTGGAAATGTGCAATACATATCTGGATATTGTTCTGGCCTGGCAGAGATACAAGAAACCAGTATTTTGAGAAGAGTAGTTTGGGATGCCCGATTGGAAAAACTTCAAGGAGGGCAACCTCTCAAAGCTGGTAGAAGCTCAGGGCTTCTTAAAAACCATGCTGCTTCCCCGAGACTCCAAATCAGGTGCTAAGAAATGGACACATTCAAACTTTTTTTAAACTGTGCACTGGGAAGCAAAATATGAAACAGAAAAACACTGTCCCTAGTTTCACCAATTTCTGGTACTCTCAAGGCAACCTCAATGTCTTTACCACCACCAAAAGTATTTATTTGCAAAGCACCGGTTCTATTTCATTTTTTCAAGTACCTGCAATTGAAGTAATATTCAAAAGAAAGAGACTGGAAACATAGCATTAATGAGACCACAAACTAATTTTATGGCAAGGCAGCCTATGCTAAATACTAATCTTTTCTGTGCCTTTAGGCATTCATGAAACTATCTCCTGTGCGTCTATGATCCATAGACAGGTAAAAATTTGAGTAGAAAAAGATAAGCTTTATCCACTTTCCTGTACATGCTCTTCAGCTTTGCTGAACCCAGTTTTCAGCATCTTAAATGAGAGAACAGAACCGTATGTGTTACATCAGCTGAAGAAATCATGGAAGTATCTTTATGTGGTCAAACCTGGAAGTAGAGATATGTGGTACACGGCACTGGAACAGAGTACTCCTTTGAATTAAAAGCTAGAAATCTTGTACTTTAGATTGTTACCAATTTCTACCTCAGCATGTTTAAGAGATGTAGCTTATGAACTATGTCACAGCCACAGCAGCTATATTAGGATCCTATCATACACAACGTGTGTAAAGTGCTGCTGCAAGGTTCATACTAGACATGCTCCACCAAGAAAAGGTTTATGAGTTCACAGTATCACGCTGTATCTAGCTCAGGAGAAGATAATTGCCAAGACGGAGGTAGAGCAAGAGCTCTGGGCAGGTTCCATAATCACTCTGATCACTCCCATCTAATAATGTGTTTGCAGCTTAGAGCCTAAAATTCTCTTGAAGTGTTTTGCAGATGGGAAGTTCCCAGAGGGCCAGTGGGAGAGGTCTGAATGCCCTTCAAGCTCGTGAAACACTATTTTCAGGCTGATACTTAATCATATTCTGGCTAATTTCGTTAAGTTCAAACTTCAGCTGTAAATGCCACATCACAAGGCTACACTAAACCTTTCTCCACCCCCTTGTGTCTTAATAAGAAATGCAGAATCGCCAAGCTCAAGTGCTTGATTCTTAATAGGCACTCTGTATTATTTTTAAGAGTTTATTATTTTTATATTCTTAAATTTCCACACTGTATTTTTATAATTTTATTTTGGTTCCCCTCTCCCTTTCTATTTTTCTTTAAACCACTGCACCAGAATGTGTTTTGACCATCTTCCAAACTGAAACATGTACAAAAATTTCTGAAGCATTCCAATAATTGTAAACTGGGCTGTGCTGCCCAGGCAGGAACTCTGCTTCTCTCTCTTTCTTTCTCTCTCTTTAACAAAAAGTATTTCCACTGAAAAAGAGAAAAAGGTCTTTTGCAACATACAGAAGCAGTGAAATAGAACACTTCAGTTTCATATGAAACAGGCAATGTGAAAATAGTCTGAATTCTAACAACCTGCATTAGGAAAACTATAAAATAAAGTATGGCAATTAAGTAAATTGTTACTTTACTTCTAAAAAAGAAAATATTCTCATTTGATTTTAGAATTGCCAGGCTTCTCTCCTGCAAGCCTCAATAAGATCCAACCTAACCTCCCCCACATTTATTATTATTATTATATTTACACAGAAGTTAAAGTGGGTAATGGAAAATTAAGTAGATAGAGTCTCTGGCTGTACAGAAAATGACTATGCAACCTATTATTTTCAGGATAAATCAGGTCTCTCAAATTACCATGTTCTTGTAAATATTCTATACATCACTAAACAGTAGTGCTTACTATTATCATCTGGATCTTGCCAATGAGCCTGCACAGAAAAAACAGACAGAGGCCCATTGATTCCCATGCATGGAGTACAAGAGTCCCCTCTGCCAGTCTCTGTGCAAGATCAAGACCATGGAGGGACCCACAACTGCTGAATTATATTCACCACCGTACCATCAAATACGAAAACTGAAGAGATACGTAAAAGCCACTTGATTATTACAATTGTTGTTCTTCCTTTACTTTCTTTTTTGGTTCCTCTCCTTTTCCTTTTCAGCCCAGAAATTGAGTCAGTCCCCTCTGGCTCACAACCAACCCCGCCCTCTTGTTCTGTGCTGCTGCTCTGTAACCTGTAGATACTGGGAGGTACTTACATTTGTTAAAAATCAACTTGAGCTTAAGAAAAAACAGTACAGCCAATCCTAGCTGGTTTAATTTTTCTAGAAACAGTGTCAGATCAAAATTCACATTCCCAGTTACATCCGAGCTGACAGCATCCCTTTTTCAGAATAAAATCCCTTTGGAGCAATGCTAATCTCTTTCCACATGCCATTTTAGCCTCAGCAGAGTTTTGACTCAAAACAATACTGAAAGATAATGGTTATGTAAAAACCCACAAAATGTGTTAATAATAAATAAGCCAAAAGGCATATAAACCAAAAAGCCAAACACTGGATACAAGAGATAGAAATCACATTTTTTCCATAAATATAATTTCAGTGCAAAAGCCTCTGTTCGTAGACATGCCAGTCTGCAAAACAACCCCAGCGTTCGGATTAAACACACAGCGTATTTCCATGCGAGGTTATGAACAATGTGTTCTTTACACATTTCTGGTAGAGAAACACCATCTCTGCTCTGCGAGAGACTCAGCGTAAACTCCCTGGGCTATTCCTCTCACTGGTAGCACTGCTACGTAAAGGGGACAGCAAAGAGTTAAGGTCTGCAGAAGCCTTTATCGCTTGAGTGGCGTTGAAGCATTTTGCTTCCTCTTCTGTAGGGGCCACACAAATTCACAATACTCGATTCATAGCGCAGTGTGGGCCTGGAGAATGGAGGTCAGACAGGTTGAACGTCCTGTAATTTCCACAACCTAAGGTTGTGGATCGCATCAGCATTGAGAACCCAGAATCCCAAAAGATCTCTGTGTTCGGGGTATGCTGATAATCCACTATGCAGTGTCAAGGGTGTGTTGCTGTTTACTTTTTTCCACAATTCATATGATTTTGCTCAAAGCTGGAGAATGACGTGGCCATCTATTAAATTTCTGCTAAAAGCAACTTATCTCCCTCAATAAAGATCATTGTTCAAACTCCTAGATGTGCCAAAACCTCTTCTTGCCCTGCAAGGGGCAGGGGTGAACACCTTCTCAGCTGAGAACAGGAAGCATGTCTGGTACAGGAGAAGCTCATTTGTATGTCCTGCTAGAAAAGCGTTCTCATTGACTAGACAATGCCTAACATTTGTAATGGGAAAGATTAAGAGGAAGCACCACGCGAAAGCACTTTTGGCCCCTTTGCGTATTGCCAGGAAACATGATGTAACTTAGATACGAAGGAGGAGTGACGGAAGGGTCTTGAGATACTTATGATCATCTGCCAAATCACCTCACTTGAGAATTGCCAAACTTCTACATTCTTATTCAGTTCCTCAGATCAAAACTAATTCTTCCACAGAGCCATGGAAACATTTACTTTCCTGATGATGAGCAAGAAGTCACCCAACTAACAGTCTGGTTAAAGATAATCCAAAACCAGCCACCCAGCCAGAAACTGATTGTTCCCTGTCTAACAAGCATCCAGCCTAAAAGCCTGATTCCACAGCTCCTGAAACAGGTAATGTGCACTTGTATATCTTACCTGACAATGATGTCACTGAACCAGATCCTAAATTATGTATCTTGGAGGTCACAGATTACAATAGGCTGTGATTAAGCTGATTATCACATACTCATGCTGTTAATTGGTTATTTAAAAAAAAATTAGTATATTAAAACATAGGTGCAGTATCCAAGCAAATTAAAAATGAACGTCAAGATGTAGAGTCCATGTAAAGCTGACCCTACCTCATATGTTTTCATTTTTGTTCTGCAAATTTGGAGCAGAATAGCTGCAGGATCACTGGTTTGGCAAATTTAGAATTCTGAGAGCTACTATTTTGTACTAGGGCATCTGAGTTACCATTAAAAACAAGCACGGAAGAAGAATTTTGGAGATGCAATCTGAAATATCCAGATAAGGTTGACTACTCATGGATTAACTCTCTAGTTGGACCACGGTCCAAAGTCCAGACACTGCCAAACATTTAGGCACCTGACTCTCTGTGAAGGCAAAGGAGATCACATTCCTTTAAAAATTTGGGCTCAGATGTCTTCAAGGGAAAGAACTTACTGCATAGAAAGTTCCTGCAGTTTCTCAAAAATGTCAACATTTTGGATTCATCTAATCTCTGAAATTTGCTCTGCAAACCAAGTTGTATGGCATTTCTGAATATAGGTCCTCGAGCTTGCCTGACAGAATTATGTAGCTCAGCTACATCCAATGAAATGTTATAATCTAACTCTTTTATTAAATAAGAAAATAGACAGTAGACACATGTAATCATAAAAAGATTGAGCAGGCTCATTTCCTGAAGTTTATTTCCTTTTTGTAACAACTATTTACTGTCAAATGTTTATTACTTCTACATTTGGATTTTTTTAATACTTTATTGAATTAAAAATACCACATTACCATTGGCTAAAAGAGGAGACAGCTGTATTTGCCAATAATTTCTACAGCCAATGCCAATGACTAGTGCCAATTTTTTTTTTTGTTCATATTTTTGTAGACAGCTTTGAGACTTATGAAACAAGCATTCTGCAGATGAGGCATGAGAAACATAAAGGTGAAAAGAATGCAAACGTTGAAGGTTTAAAAATTAAAGATGATCATTTCCTCTAGAGAATTTCCTTTCATGGCTTTCAAACGCCAGTTCAGGGTAGCATAACAGGATGCAAATATTTACTTAAATTAATTGTGTGTGACATGATTGATCCAAAGCTTCTCAGTGTGAATGCTAACTCGTAACACACATCCATAACAGGAAAAGACTTCTAAAGAAGTGATTGCAAATTGGTTTTAATCTGCTGAGGTTCAACAAGGCTTTTCATTAGAAAGTACTAAAGTCCTCACAAAACATGCTTTTCTTTGGGAGATACTAAAGGAATGATGGGGGGAAAGAGCACAGTTTTCATTGTGTTCTGAGGATGTCAAACAATAAGACTGGTGAAAAGTCTTGGGAGACACGAACACCTGCTGTCTGTGTCTTACAGAGAAGAACAGCGCCTGTTGGCTTGTTACGCTGGCAAGCAACTTGTCCCTGAAGCAATTCCAGACTGGACATGCAATTTCTGCCTGAGAAATGCTGACCACCTACCAGTAGGCTGACATTCTCATTAGGCACTGGACTATCCAGAAAAAGAATGGTTTTTATGGCAACAAGGGAAACAGCAAATATCTATTCCAACAGCAGTCGAGCTGGGCAACACCCACACAAGTGGAAGAACTTGACTCATCCTGGGTAGATCTGGGGTTTTCTTTACAGATCTATAGTCTAATACTTTGCTTCCAGTACAGTAGTCCTGGTGGTCTGCATTTTCTTGATGGAGCTGGAAAATACAGCTTACCCAGATTCTTTTCTTATTGTTTTATATTAACTAGTTTCCAAATCCAAAATAAATAAAACAGCAAATGTGAAACTAAGAGCATGTTCCCAGGACTGCCATGTGTTCAACAGTTTTAGTACTTCGGCACTTAGAAACTTCAGTTATCGCTGATTATTATTTTCTTTGTTGACACGGATTTAAGATCCCAAGATTGTTCAGAATGGGAATAAAGAACAACTTAAAAATACAAATGGCTAGCTAGTGACAGCAAGAAACCTGGCTGCTTCATGTCTATCTGTACAGGACAGAATGCAGCCAGCTGATGCTGGTGACAGGACACAGTGCCTCATGACCTGGACATCTCTGAGGCCACACTGGAAGTAAGCATTTCTCCAGTCCCTATCTAAAGTGGGATGCAGACAAGCTCTGGTCGGAATGAAGACATATAATTACATGCAAGACCTTAGGAAAAGTTTAGCTGTCTAAATTTCAGAGGACAAGTCAGACAGCCTCATCCTAAATTTGGCCTTCTTCCAGAAACACCAAAAATTAGTGCTTCTGTTTCGCCAAGCAACCATGTGATATAAGCCATTTTCCACCCAAATCCTGACTAAACATCATGTTACTTAGAAAACAGACAGGAAGGGGCATGATTCTGCACAAATCTCTAAATGGCCTCATCAAACAAGCAGTCACTGATATTTCCTCTGCATGGAGTTAGAGTTAGCTCCTAAGAACGTTGTAGCAGTCTGAAATTGAGGTCTACTGAAAGATCCATCCAGCCATCTAAGCTGACTCCATGCAAGCAGGCTTGTGACCTCAGCTGAACTTCCAGAAAAACAATCTCTACTGAGTACTTCAGCAAAACAGTCTCAGAAGGGACCTGCCCTTAAATTAAGACGAAGTACAAGCAAAAGTTTTTCTGGGTCTGCTCTAAGGAGATTAACAAGACCAGTGTGGGAAAGGAGGAGGACTGCCCACATACATGCTGTTGACACAAAGGTCAGTGGGAGTTTGACTACAGATTTTTTATCAGCAATGCTGAACACGCTGAAAATCCCTTTAAGCAGTTCTGAGGAAAGTGTAGAGTCCTTTTCTTCCCCAGAGCTCGACAGCTTTATTTTCACTTACCCACCTCATTTCCAGATACATCCCATGGGCTCTTACCTCCATGTTCTTACAGAACGTAGCATTGGTCCCAAAAAGTATCTGGCACTGTTCGTCGGCACTGTAGTGCATTCCAGGTAGCTTGTGAGGGAGCCGCACAGCGTACTGGCTTCGGGGGTCTGTTACCAGCAAACAGCTGCTGACCTTGGACCTGTGGAGTGTAAGAATTAAATATATCTTTAAGGGAAAGCTCCTTTGAACCGGAGTGTTAGATCACTGCTGTAGAGAAGCAGTTGCCCTCTCTTTAGCGGGGAATCTGATAAGCTTGTGAAACAGTGGTGATTTTTCCCAGTATGTATCTAGAAGCCATCTAAATCATTGAAAACTATGGAGACAAAGGTCCTTAGGAACTCATCCCTGCCCGCAGACCTCAAGGGAGAATCAACTATATTCACATCATTCTGTGTTAAGCTGCTCCTAAAAATCTGATGGAGACTCAGTGCTGCCCTCAGTATACGTAGTCCAAAGCTTCAGGAGCCTTGCAATGACAGCTAGGAAGCCTTGTATCATGTCTCACCTGCATCTCCATAGTGGCACTTCAAGCCCTTGACTTCTTTTCTTACCCGTCACAGACATAAAGGAAAGATTTTCCTCTTTGCCTTCACAGCAATTTTTTACAAATTGAAATACCATATTCCCATCTCCCCTCTATCAGGGACCAAAGTGTGTTCAGGTGTAACTTTTTTCCAACTTCATGCCTTTCATGTAACAGCAGATATCCCATTTTCTTTCATTGTTTTTCTTTCTCTCCCACCTCTAATCCCCAGAGTGAGGAATTTTCCATGCTGAACCTATAGGGGGGTCTCTCCCCAACTGTTAGGGTCACCAGTTGTGGTGGGTCACCACACATCGCGAATAGTCGGGGTGGACAATGCGACAGCAGCTTGTGTGCACACAAAGCCTTTGTTGAAATACAACTGCAGCAAACTGCTGCGGCACCTACATACTGCAAATTGCAACTGCCTCCTGCGTTCTCTCTTATCACATAGTTTCATAATCTTCTAGTACTTGTTTATTACACGTGCCCTACTTGGATTGGTTTCAAGTGTACTCTCCTCCAATCAGCTACTGACCAAGCCTCTCTGTCTCCTCCTAAACGACACGCTTCCTGCCGTTGACTGACAGCAGGCTAATTAGGCTTCTGCCCTGCTGGGGTCACTCCCACAATTCCCCCTTTTTGTTATTCCACCAAAAAGACAGTATTCAGGGATTTCTGCAGGGCCCTTCGCAGAAGTCCAGGAATACCTGAGAGGCAGATGGCCAAAATCCGGTAACATCCCATCCATTAGGCAACTCATGAAACCAATCCCATTCATCATCAACACTGAGGCTTGAAACACAAGCTTTTGACATTTGAATGCTCTTACGTATACAGGCAGCTGTTGTTATAGGTATCACTGAACATTACACAAATGTCCATTACAATTGAGCCCAAAAGCTCCACTTGTTGTGGTTCTTGTATCACTTGAGGCAGTCACGCATACATTCCACTCCAGTTGTTAACACATATTTGCGACCTATTACACAACAGTTCTATGGCTCCTGAAGGTCGTGGTCACTTATCCAGAGGTGCAATCGTTTGGCTGGGTAGAGGTAGGTTCCAAATCGTTTGGCTGGGTAGAATCTTCCAAAATTTGCAGAAAATTTAGCACAAATAGCCTTAGTAAGGCGCGCTTCTGGTCTTTTCTCCACCATTCCCCCTTTTTGTTTTTCAAACACCTGTTCCAGATTCGTGGTCACTTATCCAGAGGTACAATCGTTTGGCTGGGTAGAGACAGGTTCCAAATTGTTTGGCTGGGTAGAGACAGGTTAACACAAATAGCCTTAGCAAGGCGGGCTTCTGGTCTTTTCTCCACCATTCCCCCTTTTTGTTTTTCAAACACCTGTTCCAGAGTTAGTTCAGATTACATACACACTGACAATAGACTAGCAATTGATTTCCGAATCAGCCACGTCCCCAGCATGGATTGTTTTGGAGGTGAGGCATCGGTAGTTAATCGGACCCTTGTGGGCATCCCCACAGAGGCAACGTGGTCGTCATCCGTACAGCTACCTTGTCTCTGTGCCCAAACAGCACTGTATTTATAACAGAGGTTAAAGCTGTCTCTCACACAGAGTGTGGCCAGCACGCGTATGAATGGCTGCAAAACTCCACTTTTTCAA
>NW_010391430.1:12171-13851 GCF_000710305.1 Buceros rhinoceros silvestris | reverse complement strand
ACCCCACCGCCGCGGCTCTCTGGCATCCTCAAACCTCTGCTCCCTGGGCTGTGGGCTACTGGACTCGCTTATGGACAGAAGAACTTCATGCTAGACCAGAGGAGAAACGGGCAGCAAGCAGGGGAGGACTCTGAAATGATTCTTGTTCCAGGAAGACAATCAACCTGGCACTGGCATTGCCCACGCGTAGAGCAGCAGCATTTAGTCCTTCCTCCCTCCCGCGTGACAGGGAGAGGTGAGATGGTCTGTGTGGGGTCTGGCTGAACAGGACCTTGTTTGCCTCTCCCTGTCATTGTGATGCACTTACCGGGCTGGGAGGACTCGGGGGGGATGTTCATAACCGCGTCCAGTGTGCCATTGAGGAGGAACGCGTTTTCTATGTGAAAGGCAGGAAGAGATGCTGCCAGGCTCAGCAGGCAGGGCAAGAGCAGAAGGCAGAGGTGCTGGGTAGCTGAAATGGGAAGAGATTAGAAAAAGAAGAAAGAGATCATAACTTTTCTGTTAGAGAGCCGTGAGCCCCACTGACTCCTTCACCTGCAGAGAAAAACAGCAAAACGAAATTCTTCATGTCTAGGGCTTCCTCTTGGAGCTCTAAGCCCCAGCTCGCTCCCTCGGGGGAGCTGTCCCACGGGCACTGGCAGGAGCGTGGTGGTCTCCGAGGCAGAAGAAGCACAAACCCCTTGTCCAAACCCCGAGGGGCTGTAACCAGAAATCCACCAGTTCCCGGGGCTGGAGATCCCAAGCAGGGTGAGCACGGCACGAGGAGCCCCCTTTCCGTGACAGGCTGCCGCGGTGTAAGCCGGGACTACCCCTGCCCCTGGGCCAGGTCTGGGGGCAGTAAGAAGCCAGATGTCTGGGTGGGACCAAGCCCCTGGCGCTATCTCTGCTCTGTGTGAGAGCAGCGTGACTGCCGGGGGGGTGGCACACACTCCCCTGAACTTCCACTGCCCAGCGGGTGCGAATGCTGCCCTTCGTCCGGGCTCCTCAGCACATCGCCGCAGCCAGCTGCTCGGGCAGTGCGCTTACTGCCCTGCTAAACCTGAATAAAAGAACAGAGAGTTTATCGTGATTCCTGGAGACCCCTGCCCGTGGGGGAACCTGTTCACGACGCGGCAGATGGAGCTTGCCCCGGCAGATTACTGATGGGATCCCTCCCGATTGAAAAGGAGCAGAGCCAGACCGATTGTGCTGGATGCCGGGGCTTGGCACCGTTCCCTGAGGTGACTGGGAAGGAAAACAACTGATGGTGCTGGCCACTGACCTCTAGATCCTGATACCTGTTTAATATCTCTCCCTAAACGAGAGTTAACAACCTAAAAAAAATCCATTTTCTATTCGGGGAGTTTAATACTTTCCTTGGAGAACTGACAACACCACCGAATGTTTGGTAAACATGTAAAACGCGTCACCTGCCACCCAGGGCTGCCCTGGGACAGCCTGAAACCTGCGGGAGATGCAGCGTCCTGCTCCCGTCCCCAGCCCAGAGCGCAGCCCACCCGGCGGTGAACGGGACTCGGTGCTGGGATGCCCGGGGTGCGGGGAGAGGGAGCCCGGCAGCAGGCAGAGTGCCGCCGTGCCCGGTGACCTGCAGCGGGGCTGTCCCCTCCCACCCCGTCCCACACTCACCCATGCCGTCTCTGCGGGGACCCTGTGGAGCGGGAAGCCGCCTGGTTTCGGCCT
>NW_010391430.1:7385-12038 GCF_000710305.1 Buceros rhinoceros silvestris | reverse complement strand
TTTCGGCCGGGTGGAGGGAGCCTCCAGCCTGAAAGTTATAGGGCTCCGCAGGCGAGGGGGTGGAGACCCAAACCACAGCACTTGTCCCCTGGCTGGCAACAGGACCAGTGGTTTACGGTGTCTTTGATCTCCATCAAGTGACCCTCAGACAAGGACAAGGTCTCACCAGGGTGAAGGGCTTTCTTCGGAGGCAAAGCAAATAACTGGATGCCAATAAGCGAACGCCCGAAAACAACGGCGATTGGCAGAGCCTGGCTGCCCCCCTGCCCTGCGGGGTTTCCCCAGGGAACGGGATCCTCTGGGCACCTCCACACATTTCAACTGGAAGGTAAATACCCAGGTGACATTTCCCCTCCTGGATGGAAATCAAACATCAGGCGTAAATCACTCCCTCCAAGAGCAGCCATCGAGCCCAGCAGCCTCTGGGAACCCCGTTAGACCCTCCAGGGAAGAGGCACTCCAGTGTTCCTGGCAAATGGTGCGCCCAGCTTCAGAAAGTGCCACTCCAGGTGCCTGCTGACGTGCCTGGCCCACCACCACCACACTGCCTCTTGTGCAACGTGCACTGTGGTCTCCCCCGTGGCCCTTGCAGCGGACACAAGCGAGTTTTGGGAGCCATGACGTAGCACTGACGTGACATGGCCTCACTTCAAGCCCCTCTCTTCCACCAGGAGTGCTTATACGACGGATTTCTTACAGAAATCCCAGATGACCCTTCTCCCAGGGATTGATTCCCGCGGTATTCTGAGCTCTGAGGACTCATGCTCCCCGGCACTCTCCTAGTGCTGGACAGCACGGATGGTCAGAGCCCCCAGAGGAGCAGGGTGGGCTTGTGTGGCAGGCTGGTCCCCAGCGCTGGTGCTGCCTGGTTTGGTCAGGGATGCTCCTGTGCAAACTCTGCCGTGCTGCTGCTTCTGCTCGGCAGCAGATGCAACCAAAGGCAGGCAGCAACCCCCAGCACAGCTTCTCCAGCAGCTTCCAGTCCCCATCCAGCTTCTCCAGGAGGATACGGCTAGTGTGGGTTAGGAAGGGAAGGCCACAGAGCGGGTTTCTTTGAAACCCCAGCTGTGTCCTGGGGCCCTGCTCCTGCTGGGAGTACGTGTGAGACTGGAAGAGCTGCAGCTGGGGCACAGCTGCGTTGGTGGCTGTACCCTGGGCTGCATCAATCAAAGAAGCAAAACCTGAGCTGAGCCTCAGCAAATAACGTGCCCTGAGTCTCGATCCCAAACAGTGCGCAGTTGCCTGAGAAAGTCATCATCATCATCATCATGGCTTGGCTTCGTGAACGAAGATCTGGGAAGGGCTTTTCCCACGCTCACTGCAAGCGATGAGGGAACCCTCCAGGCCTGCGCGGTGGATTGTTTATGGTCAGCGCAGCGTGCGCGGAACTGGCTCCACCCTTTACACCTGAGGTTCATCCGCCAGGGCCTAGCGAGCTCTGTCAGTGACAGCGAAGTCCTCGGGTCGTAGGTTTGGTTAGAGTGTCCTTCTCTGAGATGATGGATGCCTTACAAGACTAAACGAGCTCCATCTGCCCGGGTTTGGAGTCAGAGTTGTCCTTCTCCTAGGATGGTGCCCGAAGGCTAGTGAGCCACTCCTGCCCGTGGACCCACTTTGACCCTTCAGCTGAGACCTGTCTGGCCTGGGAGACCCCACCGGAGGCACATGCCACCACCAGCACAGCTCTCAACCTCACAAGGGCACGCAAGCTCCTTCCCCACGGCAAGGGGGTGCCCATGAAAGAGTCGCTGCTCTCCCTCCAGACGTCACAGCCCCGGGCACGGGGCGGCCGGGGCCTGCCAAGAACAGGAGTCCTGGAGGGTGCCTGAGAAAGTAAGATATAGAGAAGCTGGAAGGTTTTGGTGTTGGCTGCAGTCGACAGCCTTGTGTATCCAAATGAGCACAAGATCAGCAAGAGAGGTGAGAAGAGCCCAAGTGAGCCTCACCCATGGATGAATACAGAAAAATAAGGGGAAACTCCATTATACTGCCAAAGACGATCATCCCTGGTATAATCCAGCAGGTTTAAAGACGTGCCGTGAAGAAGACATTTGGTCGGTATATTACTGACATCAACGCAGGAGAAGAAAGAAGGAAGGACCACGTCTGTGTCCTCTTAACATGGGCTTGACGAATCAATGGAGTTCTCTGCACCCTCTGGCATGCAGCACAAACGATCTGTCCCGGGAGCTTTTGGCTCTGTGAAGGGAGCAGTGCCTGGTCGACATCTCTGGGGCTCGGGGGGACCTGCAGGGGCTCACCAGGACAAAGACAGGGATTGGGAAGGAGAGTGGCAAAGGGCCCCAGGCCGCCGTTTGTTACCCTTGTCTCAGAGCGTGCGGGTTGGGGTGCCAGGGGACTGTCTGTACAGTGACTGCTGGCTGCTGGACGCTGGTTCCAGCCCAGTAACTCACCTCCCTGATCCTGAAACCTGCCAGTGGAGAGTTAGCAAGAGGCACCTCTCCTGAGGACTTGCCCACACCTCCTCAAGACCAGGCACGTAGGACCCGGCACATGAGAGCGCTAATCTCTCCTCCTTTGCTAGTTTCTGCGTGTACGTCCTTGAAAAGCTGGGTCTCTCCACTTTGGTTTGATCATGGCTCTCCAGAGTTTGCTCCAAGAGGGCAATTCACATGCAGTGTTTGTGTAGCTGGGAGAGTCAATAATTGAAATCCCTCATCACGGAGGGGATTATTTTGCCTGGAAGGACATGCCGCCCTCCCCTCGGGGGTTTGGTTGTGCTGTCATGGGACCTGAAAACTGCTTGAGCCACAATCTGCAAGTGCCTCCTCGTGCCTTGGCAAACAGCGGGAGCGCACATGGGTGGGTGTGTGCAGCGCCTATAAAGTCACTGTGGGAGCTGGGCGTGGGAGGGCGCACCACCGGGCTCCTGCTCTCTGCTCAGCTGTGCTCTTGGGATGGGTGAGTTTTCTTCCCAGCAGCTCCACAGCTGGTCCATGTGTGGTGCTGGGCTCAGACGAGCCTGGCCAGGGTGAGTATACGAAGGCACACGAGGAGAAGGAGGATAGCAGCCATGATCTTGCCTGGGTGATGCACGCTGCCAGGCACCCTGGTAGCAGAAGGGACACGAAGCACCAAACGACACACGTGCTTGGTGCCAGCCTGTGCTTTCCCCATGTCCTGCCAAGGAGGGTTATTGTGTAGACCTGGATTGCAGCTTGGTCCTTTCCCTTCCTGGCCATGGGGCATGTGGGATCGCACAGGGGTCCTTCTCCGGGTACATTTCCTGCAGGAACTGAGCTGCTGCAGGGTGTCGGGATGTGCTGGTGGCCAGCACAGAGGGGTCCAGGGGACTGCCTCCTGTCTTCTTGGGAGCTGGTTCGGACCCATCCTTTGGGGCTGGTTTCCCACTGGCTGTCATTGGGCTGCAGTGGCTTATGTAAAAGGCACGATTACTCCAAAAAGAACTGACCTTCCAAATTACCCATCCCCGGGGGCTGTTGGCAGGGGCGGAGGGGGCTGACCAGAGATCCTAATGGCACCGGGCCCTTTCCTCCCCAGGGACCCAGGCTGGGACAAGTTTGCTCCGTGGGGACCTTGTCCTCCTACCCACAGTGGTGGCGATGCTTCTCCTCTGTGCAAGTGCTGGCCCCGCAGCACCCACCGCCAGCTCCCGGAGCGGTGAGTACGGAGCGGGTGGGGGGCGCTGGCTGGGTACCACGGTGCAGAGCAGGAAAGGGTCTCCCCAGCGCAGCACTGACTCTCAGCAGTGCTACGGGCTGGGCAGGCCAGCGTGCACCCAGGCTGATGCACCACACGAGAACTCCTCACGCACGCAGACCGCTGGGCCGTGGCTTCTCAGGTCACCTGGCAAGCCAACCTCACCCCCTTTTTGGCTCCGTGCTGAATCCAAGGGGTTTCTGCCCCAAAACTATAACTTGGCAGGACTGAGGTGCTCATGTCTTTTTCAACTCCAGTTCTAGGAAAGTTCCTCACAGTAATTTTCATTTTATTTTTCTGGAGGACATGACAAGCATCTGGAAGATATTTCTCCCTTCTTTTCTTGTCCAGATGCGTTAGAAGGCTCCAAGTGAAATAGAAAGCAATGAGAAATAGGTCCTAAGGGTCTTTCCAGGGCCTCAGTCTTAGAGACCTTTGGTTGGCTTGTGGACAAGCCAGTAGAAAAGCTGCCCTGTGCTGTGGATTAGACCACAGAAAAACCCAGCCCTCTTTGCCTTGAGTCCTCACTTCCCTGCAGAAGATCCTTGTTGCCCTGACTGACTCACATGACCCTTCTCTTTCCCACCCCAACCCATGTTTGCCACCACTGCTGCCGCAGGGTTCCCCCCAGACTGCAGCCGCCTCCGCAAGAACAGCCCCAGCGGGGTGTACGTCATCCAGCCGGCGGCGTCTCCCCCACGCGTGGTGTGGTGCGACATGGACACCGAAGGCAAGGGCTGGACTGTGGTCCAGAGGAACTCCCATGACACTGAGCTCACGTGGAAGCAGTCCTGGACCACCTACAAGTACGGCTTCGGGAACGTGCAGAGCGATCACTGGATGGGCACCGAGTACCTGCACCTGCTGACACAGCAGGGGACCTACAAGGTCCGCTTTGTCGTGCGGAATAAAGCCAACGTCACCCATTTCGCTGAGTACGACATCTTCAGGGTGGAGAGCGAGGCCAGCGGG
>NW_010391430.1:6850-7146 GCF_000710305.1 Buceros rhinoceros silvestris | reverse complement strand
CCACCTACTACCCCAAGAAGGGTGGAATACACGACAACATGAAGTTCAGCACGACCGACAAGGACCAGGACCAGTACAGCGGGAACTGCGCCAACAGCTACGGGGGCTGGTGGTACGACAAGTGCCACAACATCCTGCTCAACGCCAAGAAAAACATCCTGTGGCCGGGCTTCTGCGATAAGGGCGACTGCGCATCCTCCCTCATCCTGGTCAAACCCACAGACGTGTGCTGACCGTGCTGCAGTGCCCAGCCTCCCGGCAGCATCACCCAGCACCGGGGTGCCGGCGAGACCTGG
>NW_010391430.1:6280-6611 GCF_000710305.1 Buceros rhinoceros silvestris | reverse complement strand
CGTGTTATCCCCGCTTTGCTCAGGCCCTTCTGCCCCCCGCGGCCCCACAGCCCCCACAGCTCTGCTCCCCACGGTGGGAGAAACCCGCTGCAATAAACCCTGGAGCCAGACTCTGCTGCCTTGTCTCTACCCGCGCCGCCACACCGCACATAGGTGTGGGCAGATCACTCTGTGGGTGGTGGACCTGGGGAAAGTAGGTGTTTCATGGAGGTCCCCTCCTGGACAAGGAGACACACCTGCCCAAGGGTTGCCAGATGCCCTGGGACATGCAGAGCTCACCTCCCCCAGGGCTGGTGTGGTTGCCCAGAGAGGCTGTGGATGCCCCCTCCCT
>NW_010391430.1:5553-6021 GCF_000710305.1 Buceros rhinoceros silvestris | reverse complement strand
CGGGGCTTGGGGAGCCCTGTGGGGAGCAGGGTCTTGGGGCAGCCCCATGGTGCTCAGTCTTGGCTCCCTGCAGCAGGGAGCTGGGGGCCACGGGGCTCCTGGTGGCCACAGGGTGGCAGCGGGGGGCGAGGACAGTGCAGCGGGGGGCGAGGACGTGTTCCTGGGCTGCCTGCACTCGGAGCAGCGTACATCAGGCTATGGGTGACGACTGGGGTTTTCTGCGGAAGTATCTGTACCCCCAAAGCTAAAAGAGAACAAGACCTTGCTGGGTCAGGAGGATTTTAGTTTCTGAGCACAAATTTCCCCCCAGAAGTAACATGCTTGGAAACGGCAGTGTTTGTAACTTGTTCTAATAGTGATTGCTGAAACCCCACCACCGGTGAACGGCTGAAGCAGGAGCTTTGCCACTTTTCAAGTGAAGAGGAAGAGAAAACAGCTCTTGATATGCAGGAACAGCCCTATTCGCCA
>NW_010391430.1:4987-5216 GCF_000710305.1 Buceros rhinoceros silvestris | reverse complement strand
CCGAGTACCACCCCCCGCCCCCAGAGCGGGAAGCACAGTTCCCGCTGTAAGTGTCCTGATCCCGATCCTTCGTGGAGAACTTCATGTTATTGTGCACTTTCCTGGGATTGTCCGAGTCCATGGCATCCTCCGCCGTCCCCGAGTGCGCCCCCAGCCTCAGCCGGTAGCCGTGGGACTCGTCGTCCACGCTGAAGAGGTTGTAGTCAGCGAAGTGGCTGTTGTTTGCAGG
>NW_010391430.1:4052-4964 GCF_000710305.1 Buceros rhinoceros silvestris | reverse complement strand
CGTTGTACTCGTCGTCCACAGTGAAGAGGTTGTAGTCAGCAAAGTGGATGTTGTTCGCAGCATCCCAGATGACAAACCTGACCCGGTAGACCTTCTGCTGGGAGATCTGATGGATGTACTCGGTGCCCAGCCAGTAGTCGGTGAGCACGTTCCCAAAGCCGTGCTTGTAGGTGCTCCAGGACTCAGCCCAGGTGATCTCCGTGCTCCGCCGGTTCCTCTGGATGACCGTCCAGCCCCCGCCCCCCACGTTCATCTCGCAGTACACCATGAGGTGGTGGAGCCCTTTTGGCTGGATGACGTAGACGCCGCTGGGGCTGCCAGTGGGGACCTCACTGCAGTCCATGGGCCAGCCTGGGGCAGGAGAGAGGGTGATTAAACAGTAAGACAAGACCGTGTTTCACCCTGTGGCAGGACAGAGGGACATCTGGCCAGAGAACCTGGGGCCTTACCGGCTGCCCCAGCCCAGAGAGGTCAATGTGCTTGGCTGGAGGCGAGAGAGGTTGGGCTCAGCCCTCTGTTCCTCTTCCGTATGGGACACCTAACAGGAGACAATCCCAGTGAAAGGCCCCAGACCCACTGGGCTGTGCTGGTATCAGGCCAGGAGACTGATACAGACACCAGTGAGCTCCTGCGTGTCTCCTGAAAAAGGGGTCGTGTCACTAAAACAGGGTCAGGCTGGGCAGGAAGGTGAAGAGGACCTTGCCCCTGACTGTGGCCGAGGGAACAGGACAGAAATGACACCTTCAAGCACGCGGACACCTTCCCCAGTCTGCAGGGTGCACACAGAGAGCACCGCAGCCTGCACCAGGTACACCCCCCACACCCACCATCCTCCACCCTGGAGCAGGGCCGGGGCTAGGGACAGGGCAGGGCCCTTCCCTGCCCGCAGCCCGCTGGACACGAGCCCTGTCC
>NW_010391430.1:3385-3971 GCF_000710305.1 Buceros rhinoceros silvestris | reverse complement strand
GGGGCCCTTCCCGGCCCGCAGCCAGCTGGACACGAGCCCTGTCCCCACCCTGTGCTGCCAGGGGTGCTCTCCCCGTGCCTCCACCCCACTTGCTGCGGGACCTCCCGCTGCAGGTAAGGTCACCGTACTGGGTGGGCAAAGCTCCTCTCCCTGGAGATGCCACGTCTCCCCAGCCCACCTGTCTTACACCCTGTGGAGGTGGTTTTTGGATCGGAGGCATCCGAGCACACCCTCCCCCAAGGAGCATTTTGCCAAGCCGCCACTGGCCCAGCGCACGGGCTGGGGCTGTTCACCAGCCAGGGCTGGTCCCGAGCGCGGAACTGGAAAGGGTTGGTGAGAGCACCGCGATGCCCACGGGATGCTACCTACTGGTTGTCTTCAGAGCACTCGCCGAAGCGTTGGAGGGAGATTTCTTGAAGATGTTTAGGGTTTGTACACGTGTGGAGTGGCCTGGGGCAGCCAGGACCTGCACACAAGCAAGGAGGAGAAGGCACGAGGCTGCTAGAAAGGGAAAAGAGGGAGAAAAGATGAGATGTGACGCTGCCTCCTGGGAGGTGGGAAATGCCGTGGCTCCCGCACTGCGTGG
>NW_010391430.1:2844-3196 GCF_000710305.1 Buceros rhinoceros silvestris | reverse complement strand
GCCAAAAGGCTTCAGCTCTTTTGCCCCAGGGGTAGAAAACCTTGCCCCTTCCCCTCGGCTCACTCCCACAAAGTCACGCAGGAGATGGTTTGGGTGGAGCAAGCACCCAACCACAGGCTGAGGCCCCTGAAGCCGGGGACTGCTGGGGTGAGCCAGAAGGCAGGACACAAGCTGCTGGTATTCAGAAGGGTGGCAGGTGAGGGCACCGATGCCACTGCTCATTGCTCAGGACCAGTGCACGGAGCCTCTCCCTCTTGCTGGGTCACCCTACCCGGGCTGGCCAGGAGCACCCCGCTTCCCCTCCCCGGACTCACCCATGGCATCCGCGCAGGAACAGCCTCTGGAGCACGAA
>NW_010391430.1:2345-2647 GCF_000710305.1 Buceros rhinoceros silvestris | reverse complement strand
CCGCAGTGGGTGGGGCGAGCAGGTCCTGCCCCACTCCCGGCCTCCTTTCTCCTGGAGGAGGAGATCGGGCTGGGTTTTCTTCGTGCCCTTTTCTAAAACACAGGTGGAGATGCAGGTGCCTGTGGTTTTGGTGGGGCACAGCTTCCCCAGCTGCAAAGAAAATCACCCCCCAGCCAGCAAGAGCCCTTGGAGCAGTCTCCTCTGTGAGTGCTTAGCTCCTTGGATGGCATTTCCTCGGGGAACGGCGTGTTTGGGAGCTTTGGAGAGCGCAGCTCAGTAAGTAAACACTCGAATGCCAGTCA
>NW_010391430.1:1874-2078 GCF_000710305.1 Buceros rhinoceros silvestris | reverse complement strand
GGGGGGAAGTCAGCCGCCCCAAGACTCCCAGAGAGACTGACCGTGGTGGGACGGTGTCTGGAGTGGCTGGTGTCTTCTGGACTGCGAGACTCAGGCGGAGGTTGTGGTGGGGGTGACCTCCACCTGGGGGAAGCAGGAGAGATCTCTGTTCCGCTGTGGGGCACGGTCCTGATCGGCAAGGGCTGGGCTGGGTGGGCTGCTCAC
>NW_010391430.1:1238-1546 GCF_000710305.1 Buceros rhinoceros silvestris | reverse complement strand
CCCGGGTCCACTGTGGGTTCTGCTAGGGGTACTTCTGCAGCAGGTCCTGCTACGGCACATCCTACTACAGCCGATCCCGCTATGGTGGGTCCTACTCGGGCCCTGCTATGGCATGTCCTGGGTCTGGGCTGTGGTGGGACTGGCCAAGTGGTGTGTGTGGCCGTCCCATCCCAGTAGGGCTTTGCAGCTCTGTGCCCCCTGTCACAAAGGGCCTCACCCCACCACCCCTCTAAAAGCAGGACGGAGCAGTGCCCGGTGCCAGTACCAGCCCCGCATCACCACCTCCGCTGCCGACGGGTCTGCTGGTC
>NW_010391430.1:0-1113 GCF_000710305.1 Buceros rhinoceros silvestris | reverse complement strand
AGCCCCTGGCCAGCAGCACAGGCGGCACGGCGTGAGGAGGGGGCACGGGGGCGGAGGTGCCGGTTGCAATGGCAGTGCTGCCAGAGCAGGACCCGCCGGAGCAGGACCCGCCAATGGTGTGAAAGTAAATACGTGATAAAATACTTTTAGGCGAATAATCAGTGGAGAAAGGAACGTGGCACTTGTAGTGGCCGTGAAACACCGAGGTGTTATTAAACAGCAGGATCTTGGATACGTCAGATCAAGAGAAGTCTCCCCTGCAGCAGCAGCCTGACCGCCCCTTCGCTGCCCCCTGACACGCAGGGCCGGGCTGTCTGTGGGCTGCCCAGTGCCTACATTTGCTGTGTGCAAGCCTGAAGGTGTTGGTACGCGAGCCTGGGACCCCCAGATCTCTCTCTCCAGCGTAATCCAGATCTCAGAACTCTCTTGCTCTGGTTTTAGACTGTTCCCGTTTGCACATGCCACCTCCGATGCGAGAAAAGCAACTGCAGAACTGCTGGTCCTCCAGGATGTCTCCACGTGTCAGGCTCCCCTAGGGTGAATCCGGGCTCCCGGAGTCCCCTGGGGGACCCTGCTGTCCAGCTCTGCGGGGTGTCCCGGTGTCCCTGGGGCCCGCGAGGTGCCGGCAATGCCAGCTGGCCCTGGGAGGCAGCAAGAGGAGCGGAGAAAGAGAGGAGCAGGGAGAAGACCCCGTGTCCCCACCTTGGGGAGGGGATGATGGTGCATCTGGGGGTCCAAGGGGCACCTGGGGCGTCCTGAGAGCAACTGCTGGGTCAAAAGGTGAAAGTATGGGACCCTGGGGGCAACTGGGGGAAGCGGGTGAACTGCTGTAACCAGGGCCCCTGAAGGAATGGGGGCAGTTCTAGGGAACGTTTGGGGCCTCGGGGGCAATTAGGGAATCTGGGGAAAGCAAGGCAGCCTGGGGTGGTCCTGGGTATGAGGAAGGGGTCCCAGAATGGGCCAGAGGACAATGGGAGTCCCGGGGGGGAAATAGGGGGTCCTGGGAGTTTGGGAATCCCAGCAGTCCCCAGCACCCACGGACTCCAGGGTCTCCTCACATTCGTAGGGAATCCCGAAGGAATGAGGGTCCGGGAGGGGTGGGGAGTCCCGGGC
>NW_010391429.1:6720-8993 GCF_000710305.1 Buceros rhinoceros silvestris | reverse complement strand
CTCGGGATCGCCTGAAATCCACAGACTACAGGCTCCAAACTGTTTTGCCGTGAGTTCTGTGCTGTCTAAATCGGGTGAAATATTCGCACTCCAGCCGTTTCGTGAAGGGAGTTCTCCTGCCGTGAAAATCGGCCGTGCGCAGGATTCCCCCCATCTCGCTGCAGGGACTGAGAGCAGCTGCCCGGAGGCCGCCACCGCTCCTTTCCCGGCGCGAGAGGAATCCGGCCAGGCCAAAGCGAAGCAAGGCTGTTCTACTGCCACTGCGTCACTTGGCTGCCTGCCCAGAGCACCGACCTCGAACACGCCTGCCAAGAACTCTGTTATCTGAGTCCTTTTCTTTCCCTCAGTTTTTTTTCCTTTTTCCTTTTTCTCGGTTTGTGCCTATATATATATATAGTAGAGTGTAAATGTATGAATTTATTGTTTATTAAAAGTTTGTTTCAGCTTTTCCAAACGCAGACTGAGGTGTGAATCTCTTCCTTCCCCTTTGAAACCTTTCTGTCTCTGGCAAGACAGAAGGAACCGTTAAGGATTTGAGGAGTTATTAAAGTTATTATTACCTCAGTCCCTCGACCCTTAACACAAACCTAATTTCTTTTTTCATACAGAATAACTTCTAATTAAAAGTGGCTCAGCTGTGCAGAAAACATGGAATACACCTGTGTGTTTTTATATATATTGTCCTCATCATAATGAGCAATGTAATACTGTGAACTTAGCACATTTTTAAAAGATATGCAAATAACAATTAACCAAATACATGTAGCACTTAATCACTAAAATACCACAGCAAAAACATGTTTGTCTCTCATAATTACACTTTTCAAGTAGGATCTTGCAGATCTCAAAAAAAAAAAAAGATTGCAGGAGTGATTCATACACTGTGCATAATATTCAACAGGTTTTCCTGAACTACACTTTTAATATCAAAATTTCCTTGTTGTCTCAAAATCTCTTCATGTTCCTGTTAAGGCTATCTGCAGCTTTTTTCTATTTGAAGATGCATATTTCTTCAGCTTGTCATCAGATGCCGTACATGAACTGTTCTTCAAACTCATGAAAGAGCGTAATTATTCAGCATTTATTGCTAAATGGCATAAGTTACCAATGGCTAATTACACGCTGCCAAATCAAAAGTAGCAGTACTGTTTGTAAAACAAATGTAAATTTTATCAACTAACGGACTAACCTCATATGTCCTACAACAAATACTTCGCTCTCATAGTAAATCCAAAGACAGGTGATTTTTTTAGTCAATTATGGCTATATCCCCTTATGAGAAAAGTCAAAAGTGTACTCTATTCTGTTTGAGTCTGAATTTTTGGTCTGATATACAGTGACACACATGACTAAAATGTGAAACTAGACTTCTTTTTCCTGTGACTTTATGCAACTGAACTTAGGAGGAAGAGCATAAAAGAGAATGTATCTGGGGAGGGGAAGGGCATTACAGCTGCATCAAGAAAATTAAGCATCTACGGCTGCTTCTACACTCTTTTTTGAAACTTCATTTAAAATATCAGAAAGCAGTAAAGTCATATTGCTAACACACTACAATGCTATCAAACAAATCTTATAAATGTACGATCTGCTGCACTGGTTGACTCGACCAATTTCTCTGTGTTTGTAATGAAAGGAAATGCAGTTTTGAAAATACGCTGTTGACTAGCTAGAAAGATCATTTACTAAACAATGCTGAGCTAGGAATTTATTTCAGAACATAAAACAGAACATCATTTGGTCACAAAAAAGCTTATTTTTCCTGAATTTAAGTAATTTTTACATATATTTTAAAACATTACGTATTTCTCTACATCTTTCTTTCAGGGATCATTTTATTGTGAAGAATTAGAACACTGACACGGTATCAATACAAGATTAACAAACCATGAAGCTTCCAGAGAAGTGGAAAGAAAGAATGGCTGAGAACAAAGAGGTGAAGACAACAGTACGGACAAAAGTTCATTGACGTTCGGCTTTAAGAAAGGAGACAAGTCTTACTGCAACTGCTTCATCAGTTACAGGAAACACATTGAGATCACTTATAGTTACATAAATATTTTTTTACTTTATGCAATATATGGAAAGAGATGAAAGAAAAAAAAAACAGGGACCAAGAGGTGATTCCTACAATGCCCTGAACCTGTATGCGCATGGCTTCTCCTGTTCCTCCCTGCTACCTCCAGTTCATACACACTCTTCCCCTGCGCCTGCACCAGTTCCTCAGTGAGCCGCGATTAGCTAATTCAGGAGGAAGATTCCCGTCTGGCACC
>NW_010391429.1:439-6659 GCF_000710305.1 Buceros rhinoceros silvestris | reverse complement strand
CAGCAGGAAGATTCCTGTCCAGTACCAGCCACCTCCAGGAGCGAACAAACCCCGTAACCTGCTGGTGGGAGTATACCAAAACTCACGGTTTGCAGAACACCCGAAGCACGTAACTCTCCAGTGTAATTCTGAACAGAAGTCACCTGGTCTCTAAATCAGGAAAAGTGGGTGAACCTACTGCATGGATTACGTCCAAAAAAAATATCGTACCAGACAAGCACACACAGTTCTAAGCACAGCCCACAGCATTCTGATCCCAGCATCTGCCCATACAGCTGGACTGCTTGGAGAGAACACTGATCCATTTCTATGAGCAATTACATGCTTGCGTCCTCGCACTTCAGGTTGCTGTATGGGGTTGCCATACTGAAACGGGACCCTGACAATCCCACACAACAGCACTGTCTTATCTGCAGCCTGACTCCAGTACCCTGTGGTCCAGGCTCTTTTTTCCAAGCTCCTGTACGACAGAATGCTGTTTCAATAGTCATAGTAGGACAGTAACCGGCATCTCCCACAGTAACGGTGGATGTAAATGTCCTGTTGATAACAGCAACCATAAGAAAGGGTTTAAATTCCTATTTAACCTTTACTTGATGGTTCCACGCACTTCTTTCGAGACATCTCACGTGTAGCTAATCAAGAATAGGCAGCTCGCATTCACCTGCTTTTCTCCATGATCCTGATAGTCCCAAGACAGTTTGAATTTTGGGATTCTGCTCTGACAGCCAGTCATCCAAGGTGTATCACATACACCTACCACTCTGAGTCCTCCAGCAATGCTAAAGTAATCACTCACCGACCCAGAGCTATATGAAGGAGTGACTTTCAGAAGACAACTGTAACCCACTGCTGCTCCTCCTACGGTCTTCCTCATGCCAATCACGGACAGAGCTGTGCAAGGTGCACAGGGCCTTCCCACAAGTACCTCCATTCCCGAGTCACCGCTGCCTATCACAACTGTGTACAATTTTACTGTACTACAATTACGTCCTCCAAAGGGCAGCATGCATCATTCCTCTGCGCCCGACAACATTAGAAGTCCTGCCTACTTCGTTTCAGAAGGCGTTGCTCTAACGCTATGTAAGTTTTACAAAATCCTATCAGGCGAGCACTCCTGTCATAAGCAAAGCAGGACCTCTCACAGCCCCAGCTGTGCCCATGGCTGGGACAAACCCAGGTCTGAAGAGCCAAGTTCCAGTGCCTCAGCCAGAGCATCCCAGGGCAGAACTGCTCCTTTACAGAGGTCAGAGAAGGGCAAACAGGCTCCTTCCTGCTATAACGCAAACCAGCATTTCAAGCAGATCCAGCCATACAGTCCTCATTCAGCACAAACCTGAAAGCACCAGGACGTGTTCACAGCGTAGCAGCAGCAGACATAACCCAAGTTTCTCAATCGCAGCCATACAAGCTGCCAAAGTAAGCCAAGAGAAACTTCCAGGCAAGAAAACTCATCCCATCTCCTGCAAATTCCACAACTGGCAAGTTCCCACTCCTGGTTAGTCTGCAGTTTCCAGTCCTTGAATGCTGGCCAGGGGGCAGTCTACCTAAAAGAATAACCTCTGTGCTCGGCGTATAGCCTTTATAAAATGTTGTTACAACAGCAAGCAAACAAAAAATGTCTTAAAATTATTTATTAACATGAGAGAAGAAACAAAGAAAAATCCACACAAAGATTATAGGTGCCCTAAGAAATAATACACTATGAAAAATGTGAGTGAAAATTGACCTAAAAATAAACTTTTTTGTTCTGAACCATAACTTCAGTTAAAATCATCTTCTAAATGTTAACTTAAGTGGAAAGATAAATTGAGAGAAATATTTTCCATCAATAACTATATAAAAATATCTCTGATTTTTTTTTTAATGCTGGATTTCAAAACATCCAGTGCTACACATTATTTTAAACTGAGGTTGCCAAGACACTGCATAAGCAAGACAGATACACATGCTTTAAAAGAACATCCATGTAGCTTTCAGAACAAAGTGTAATACATTCCTTTAAAATTCTCACTTTTGTGTTTTCATTTTTAATCTCCCCCCTAAAACATAAATGGATAAGGCAACTCTTTGTATCACCTTTATAATAGTTTTTATTTTCTTCTCTTTATGAATATTGATATTTTATTTTTTAAAATATGAATGAGAAATTCAAATACATGGATACCCTCCTCAAATTTCTAAATCCTTTTGGGAAAAACCTGTGACTAAGTAAATTTAAAAATATATATGTTCTTGGAAGAAAAATTTCTAATCTATTTCAGAAAGTAGTTATTACGATGTATTGATACCAACCTAGACCCTTCCATCTGAGCTTCAGAGAGTCAGTTACATTTCTTCTTTACAAATGCTTTCCCTTAAAACACGGCATTCAAGGAACTAAACAGGAAATTCCTCAACTGTGCTACTTTTCCCAGGACATCCAGAAACAAGCAATGCCCTCTGCTGTGCCAGGCGCAGAGGTTCACCCAAACCGGGGCAGCCGAGCTGGAGGCTGGGGGTCTCTGCTTCTCAACAAGGGCTGCTTTTCTGCCCCGTCACTGACGTCTGACGTGCACCCAGTCGATGGTTTGCACCCTGTTACTATAAAGTAAAAAGGTACCAACAGAGAAGTTTTATCACACTGTGACACATATCGCAGACCAGCAGCAAAGCTAACATAATAACCCATTTCTTCCTAAAAATACTTCACAAACTGCATCGCTCATTTTTTAAAAACATTTTTAGACTATCTGTAGTTCACAGTGCAAGAAAATACACAATTTATTCTTAATTAGTTACTTCTTTCTTATGTTTTTTCCAAATGTTAGCAACCCAGCTAAGAACGTAGCTCAACAACCACTTCTCTACCCATATCAACAAAAATCACAACGTTCTTCCTAAAAGGCAAGGTTTCCTATTTTGCTAGGCAGGCAGCTTCAATCTGCAAACAGAGGTAACACCTAAAGCATTTCCTCTGCTTCTAAAAGATTTCTTAAGCAATTCCACAAAGAAGAAAATAACTTTGAATTTGCCTCTTTTTTTTGTTGTTGTTCCATTTAGAACGCAAAACTTACAACATTATAAAAATGCAGAAGGAAAAAGCAGCAAGAAGTAAGCCACCTGCTGTAGCCGAAGTTAAATATCATGTGAGTTTATCAGAATATTTTGCTTACCAAGTTGCTAACTTCTCAGCAGTTTTAATCAACATTTAAGAGCCTGTTCTGTGAGTTTCACAATTTGCAAAACAGTAACTACAGAGCTGTAAACTGAAGGTGAAAACTAAAACACGAAACCTTCAAAAATTACCAGCACAGCAGAGACCACCACCAGGCAAGTGAAGCAAGGTCAGTAGCACAGATTTGCTGCTGTGTCCACGGAATTTAAAAAGTTGCCTAGGAAAAATATCATCGTGCTTTTGCATCATCTTAACAAATGCATGTCAACACGCCCATTTATCAAGTTTCCTGACTTTTGCCTAAAATAAGGCACGGCCTATCAAATATCGTAGCATTCAACAAGTTTCAAAACCGAAGGAAAACAGCTAACATAGGAAACCAGTACAGAAGCATCATCAAACCTCTCCCCATCCCTAAAGAAACAGAAACCCTAAGGACCCAAATAACATCTCTGTGATCTTATAGGGTGTAAGTACACCACAAGCCAGGCAGTGCTTTGGACCTGTCTCCTTGCCAGCAGAGACAGGAACAGTACCTCACCTCTCCTCTGGCTGTGGCTCCGGTATGGGATGAGCAAGACCCCATTCCTCCTGCTTGAAAGGGCAGATCCTGCAGATGCGCGGTACCCCAGAAAAGGACTGCAGCAAAAGCCACAACAGGCACCCCCGAGGAGAGCGTGCTGCTCCCCTCACAAGGATTTTCTCAAAAGGTCTTGTAATGCTTCAAGTCTTTCCAGCAGCACCCAGTACATCCTTCCATAAGCATTACCCACATCTATGCCACGTTAGCATCAGGGTTGCCTCTAGCTGTGTAAAGTTTATTTGCCAAATAATACACTTTATACCAATCAAAAATCGGTTAAAACTGGTGAAAAGGTGATTTCAAGAAAACTTCAGATTACACTGCAAGTCAGACCCCTTTCATTTTCCTCATTTCAGGATGCCACCTTCTACTCTTCACTCCTTCTCACCAAAACCCACTTCCTCTTCTGCACACTCTTACAAGAGCCAACAGTGGATAATCGCCAATCTCACTTGTGCTCACCGAGCACTTTGCTAACTGGGCTAAGAACAGCATGAAAACAGACTCATGACAATCTCGCTCCACCTCACTGTTATGCTTTCAATATCACCAGGTGACTGCAAAGGAAGCGATGAGTTCTCCTGCACAGGTGAGCAGGTAACTCAGCAGAGCACACAGAAATCCAGAGCTGTAGTCCAGCTCTTCATTTTACATTCCTGCATTATTTACATTTGTATAAAGTAATTAAAGTAATAAAGACATGATGTTGTGAATACTACGTGACATTAGAGTTAGTACAGAACCTTTAAAGGTTTGATGACTATTTATAAACAGAAACAAAAGAATATGTACATAGTTCCTTAATTCAACAGAAAGGAAAACATGCCCCCAAATCCCCAAAGTAGCATTCAGTATCCTCCACTGCTAGATCAACTGGATCTCTTCCCAAACTCTTCTGTGGACATCCCCTTTGGACACCACCTGAACCAGAACCCTGGGTTAGACAGACCTTTGCTCCTGGCACAGCCAGCCTTGACAGTGTGCATATTCAGTGGAAAACAGGGTGTTACAGATCACACAGTAACTGGGGATAATCAAGTCCTGGATTCACAGCTGAGGCATTTCTATTTTTACACTCCCAGTACTAAACCAGTCCTGCAAATATTAGTTCACAGCATTAACCTCCATACCCTACTGGGCACACTCCAGCCCCTGATGTGGTCAAACAGAACTGAAAGTTAGAAAAAGAAGAGTGACAAGGATGAAGAGCAGCACAGAATCACTTCCACCTGAGGAAAAACAAGATGTCAGGGTTCCTCAACTCGGAAGACATACTCTGGGATCTGTTAGTACACACACACTGCTTTTTTCCCTCGCCACCTGAGCCACTGTCATAACAGACATCAGGGGAAAATCGACACAACAAAATTCAATGCAGCAGCCACAGAAGGTGGCTTACCCACTCACAACCACTCTTCCACAAGCTTCGTTCACTCGCATCCTCATATCCAGACTCACAGGAAACGAATACAGAAGTGTTCCGGGCAGGACCAACTGGGTGCAACACCAAGGACGAAGGATGTCAGCTGCCAAGCCCTCACCACGTTTCTGAGATTCTTCCTGTTCGATAATGATGAACTAGGTTTTGGACAAATCTTTTTACACCATTCAGGAGTCAACAGTTGTTTACAGGGTCGCCCTTTGCTCCAGAATCTCACTTACCGGAGCCTCAATAACGAGCAGACTGCTCCTCACCATCTATCTCTCCATGACTGTTTTCACGGTGAAGCAACAGAAAAACACAGGGCATACTGAGATACAACACAAGCCTGTTGGCCTCCTCCTGTTGTTCAAGAGCACGGTCTGCTCTTGACAAATTATCTGTGCTCCTGGCTTATCACAGTGCAGACACCAGCAAGGACATCATGATTCTTAATTTTAATCCCAAAACAGCATTACAGAATCCTAAAATCCTTTAGGTTGGAAAAGACCTTTAATCACTGAGTCCAACCATTAAGCCAGCACTGCCAAGTCATCACTAAACCACGTCCCTCAGCACCACATCTACGTGTCTTATAAGTATCTCTAGGGACAGTGGCTCAACCACTGCCCTGGGCAGCCTCTTCCACTGCTTTACAACCCTCTCTGTAAAGAAATTCTTTCTGATATCTAACCTAAAACTCCCCTGGTGCAACTTGAGGTTGCTTCCTCTTGCCCTATCACTTGTTACTTGGGAGAACAGACCAACGCCCACCTTGCTGCAACCTTTCAGGTAGTTGTAGAATGTGATAAGGTCTCCCTCGAGCCTCCTTTTCTCCAGGCTGAGCAATCCCAGTTCCTTCGACTGCTCCTCATCAGACTCGCACTCTGGTTTTCCACATTAACACACACTATTCTTTCAACTCCTGTCCTGCTGTTTCTTTCTGACACCTTCACACACACGCATTCCCAGACATGTTTATTGATACCAGCCCTTCTACTTCCACTGCAAACCTCCAGAGTACAGGTCTAACAAGTCTTTGATGTCACCTGCTAAAATT
>NW_010391429.1:0-287 GCF_000710305.1 Buceros rhinoceros silvestris | reverse complement strand
TTTTTTTAAATAAAAGTTTTCCCACATCCCCCCTGCCCGCCTGTAAAAGCCAGAGTACAATTTCATCCACAGAGCTGCACCTTGCATCCTGCGCACCCACAACAAATTTAAGCTTTTTATACCAGATTTGTAGGAATATGTTTTTTAAAAGCGTAAGAACTGTCCGTATTTCTGCATAACGTTTGCTGCGCCGTGAAGTGGTGAGAACGGAGACAGCCAGGTGCGCAGACGGCGTCGGCACCCAGGCGGCAGGGGCAGGCGGCAGCAGGGCCGCGAGCAGGCACTGC
>NW_010391428.1:9288-12327 GCF_000710305.1 Buceros rhinoceros silvestris | reverse complement strand
CACACCCAGAGAAGGGTCTTGGTCATCCCGGGGTAGCTGTGCGTTCTCTCTGTGGCTCCCAGTGCAAAGACCCCAGGCAGGAGTCCACCAGCCACCCACCTCCTGCCCTGCTGTGGGCTGGCAGGCTGAACAGTCGGGTTCTCCTTCCACTTTGCTGGAGCAGCTGCTGGTTGTAAATCCGGGCCGTGAGTTCGCACTCTGCCTTTCCAGTGGCTTCACGAAGGCTTCCTGGTAGGACCTGCCTCCCGCATGGAGCAGACCTCACAAGATGAGTCCCTGTCCTTGGATTCCAGTAATATTTTTCTTGCCTGACTTCCACCATCACAGAGAGAGACACTATGCCTGAAGGACACAAATAGTAATGGAGAAGTGGGCATCCAGTCTGACCTCATTAAAGACACAGGTGACAACCTGCTCCCAACACCAATATTTTGCAGACACTGCAGGAATTTAATGTTTATATCAATAATGAGAACATCCAAAATTACAAGAAGCAAGGTACACAAGGATCGCAGAGAAAGTTTTTTCTTGATAATTAAGGTTAAGCCATCAATGTGGGGACAAGGGAGCTGTGCCTGCCTGTTCCAAGGCCTTTCTGGCAAGAGAAAAGGCCAGGCAGCTGACCTGGATGGGCAGCTCCACTGCTCCTGTGGAAAGAGATACAACTGTTACCCAGAAAATTAACAGTCCTCCTTGGGAGCTGAAAAACAAGGAACCAGAAGTCAGCTCATCATTCAGCAGAACTCCATCCATTGGCTGGCTGCGTGAGGATCTAGTCCTCCTTCCACTGAAGGATGAGGGTGACACCAGGGTCACACCAAGGTCACATTGTTCTGAGGTTAATCCTTGAACCATACAGCTCCTTGCACACTGACTCTGCTCTTGCCAAGCTCTTGGCCATCAACCTCCATCTAAAGGGCCTCGAGTACTCACAAATGGTAATTTTCACACATTCGAATAAGTTAGTAGAGGGAACATCATTGTTCCTGCGCGATAGCTGGGTCGTGGTGTCAGCAAGGAGAAGGCAGTTAGACAAAGCCTATGCGAGGCTCACAGAACCTGTACTTCCTGATTTTGGGCCTGTCATCCCACAGACCATTGGCATCTGCGGTTCAAGGAAGCCTTGGGAAATCGTAGAATCGTTTAGGTTGGAGAAGACCTTCAAGACCACTGACTCCAACTGTAAACTTAACACTGCCAAGTCCACCACCAAACCACCTCACCAAGCACCGCATCTACACCTCTTTTAAATACCTCCAGGGATGGGGACTCCACCACTTTCCTGGGCAGCCTGTTCCAGAGCTTCACAACCCCTCCTGTAAAGTATTTCCTTATGTCCAAATGCTAGTGCCGTGTATGTGGAAAAGCCTCCAAGCCTCCATCATAAGGCTCTCCTTACATTTCCTGAAAAGAGCCGTAAGGAGACTCCTCTGGCTCACAAGGGAAGTCAGCAGCCAGGCTGGAAGGGCGCTGTCCTGCCACTCACCCAGTCCCTAGCTGCCGGTATGGTCCCCCACCCTCCCAGGCTGTGCTTGATGGGGGCAACACTTCTCAGAGGATCTGAGCATCTGGTGGAACTGGAAAGTGACTTTTGCCACATTGAAACTTCCCACAGGAGAGCAAGTTTAGACAAAGGGCTATTGCTGATCAGGAAGGTGAAGCTGGAGCACGTCTTGTCTCATACTGGTACGTAACTACCACACAAAATGACAGGCAAAACAAACACCTGAACCGTAACATCCAGCAAGCAGGTAGCAGTCTTGAAGGAAGAAATGGAGGCTGGAGAAAAAAACAGGTTAAATAAATATATCTGTCTTGTAGGAATACTTCTCTTAGAGCTCTTTCCAGCTAATTCTTGGCTCTAGCTTTCAAAATCAAACAGGGTAGGCCCTGATCTGAGTGTGCCTGTATCTCCAAGCAGGTGAGTAGTCACTCTGAACTCAGCAAGACTAATTAAGGGTAGTACCAGTTAAACAAACTAATTAAAGCTAATTTGAAAGATCGAGATGTCAGATAGTCATTCCCCCAGAGCATCTACGTCCCCTGCTTGTCCCTTCCTTCTCTGCCCCAGCCGTGATAAGGATGCTCTGGAATCCCAGGACTGCTGGTTAGGGCCATGGCAATTGCTGGGCAAGTGACAATGGGACAAACACTAATGCCAGAGAAATACAAGCTCTTCCTGTCTGTCCCCTTCCTCTTGCCGTAGGAAGTACCTAAAATGCTTTGGGAGATTCTTTTTCAAGCAGGCTGCGGTGTTCTGGGGTTTAATAAAACTGGGGAATACTCAGCCCCCGCTTAGTGTGAAAAATGAATATTCCCAGTGTTGGAGCTGAAGTGCAGATGTTTGTCCTACGCTCAGCTAGGACAAACACTTGCCTGCTGGTTTTCCTGGTGGAGCTTCCTGAAGCCAGTAAATCAGCAGCCATCGACAGTGTACCCAGGCATTCCTTGCTTTTTTCCTTCTTATTATGAGTGATGATTATTATTGGTGATGACTCAGGCGGGTGTGACAAGGCTTGAGGGCCAAGCTCATCCTGTTCAAGTCTTTTCAGGTCTTTATGTGGCTGATGCCCTACCCTTCACTGCAGAGGATCATACTATAGGTTACATGTTTTAATGGGGTTTTTCGCCGTGTATTTGTGCCGTATTAATAGGCCGTCTGACCACTAGTGAGCCTATCACCGTCGGCTAAAGTTCCACCCTGTGGCTTTCAGCCGGTGTGATTCTGCTTCTCTGACCTCACAGCTGCCATTTTAGCATTTCTGGATCCTGTGGAACAGATAAAGAATCAAGCATAAATTTAGAAGTCTAAACCATTCCTGTAAAGAATTATGATTTGCTAAATACCTTGTGCAGATGCGTGATCCCAATCCTCTCTTTTGTCCATGGGTGATGCTAAATGCTTTTCGTTTTCCCCCCGAATCTCGACGCTAAGCAGGTGTACAGTGCTGTTACACTTACCTTTTGCATCAGCAAGCCTTTAATGCCCAACATTTGCTTAAATCTTTGCTATGACTTTCTTCTCTTTGGTTGTATTTG
>NW_010391428.1:0-9171 GCF_000710305.1 Buceros rhinoceros silvestris | reverse complement strand
TGGTTTCAGCGTGAGTCAAAGTCTGGTGAAAGTCATTGACCTCTCCGTTGTGAAAGCTGAAGGGAGTCCTACCACGAGAGCTTGCCTGCAGGTGCCTTCCACTGACTCCGGGGAATTTCTACGTGATGAGGATTGTCAGGAAGAATCACACCAGACCTGGACTATGTGGAGCTGCTTCCTAGGGCTGGCAGTGGTCAGGCTTCTGCCTTTCTTCAGGGGAAATATTCCAGCTGGCAGAACAAGAGGTAGAAATTTCCTCCACACATGAAGATTATCTGTCATTTCACAGGGCTTTTCTTTCTCTTTTCCCCACGCAGTTACCAAGGCTGTGAAAACCTAGTTCAGGAGCTACTCAGCAAGACCAAATCAGGAGTAAAATCACCTCAGTTTTGTTAAGCTCCTGAAAGATGGGAAGGCACTTCGAACACTCCTTGTGTGGAGGCACCTGGAGGACAGATGGAGAAAGAAGATGGCTTGGCAGACTGGAGTTAGCAGCGAGATGTGCTCAGGTCAAGGGTGATGCACCAGTGTCCTCTTTTCTTCCAAATATTGTATCAGGTGCCCTATAAGGGTGGAACATCTCTGTGGACAGCTGTAGTCAAGCAGGTATACACCTATTTCAGAGTGGTTGACATAAGAGATCTGTGAAGAGGTGGGTTTTGTGACAGATCTGAGCTGAGATTAAAGCTGAGGTGAAATGCAAGAAACAAGGAAGCCAAAGGGGTCTTCACTTCGGTGTCCGTGGCTGATGGGCTGTGATGCTGCTGTAACGTGAGGGGCGCGTGTGTAATTACTTTCGTCCATATGTGGATCCCCCTGAACGCAATGGAACCTGTAGATCTAGGGACAGCTGAGCCAGCAAAACAACGCTGCTGGCTCTGAAAGGGAGAAGTCTCCTTCTCTTTCCTCCCGCTGCTTCTTGTGGAATGATTTCCCTCTTCCTAGTATCATTTGCACAGTTCTCGGACCACGCTGAAATGATGGAAAACTGAAATGTCAGATTCTTCTCCCAGTCAAGAAAGCCAAGCTGGG
This sequence comes from Buceros rhinoceros silvestris, assembly GCF_000710305.1. Classification (NCBI taxonomy): domain Eukaryota; kingdom Metazoa; phylum Chordata; class Aves; order Bucerotiformes; family Bucerotidae; genus Buceros; species Buceros rhinoceros. Next base: position 8,139 of record NW_010391428.1, on the reverse strand, counting down.
TTGCAGTGGGGTCAGGGAAGACTGAGGCAGTACCAGGTAAATGGCAAGCACCTGCAGCTGGAGGGAAGGAGGAGACCACCATGAACATGTCCACTCTAGCAGGTGGGGCCACACAGCTGGGACTGGTTAAGAGGGATCACAGTCACAAGCTCAGCTGTCTTGAAAATGCTCCCTCATCTTCCCTCTAGGCAGGAGCACAGAGCAGATACTGGCAGGAGTTCAGCATGTTTTTGGACCTTCCACCAGTATCTTTTAATCCTGATGTGCTGAATCCTGCCTGCCTTCCAGAAGTTTTGATTTGGAGGGTGAAGGAGACAGTTGGTGTTGGGAGATTAAACTGAAGCCTCTGTTTATTCCCCAGGGAGGTCTAAACAGCTGGACACTGCTAACTGTCCTGATTTGTGTGATCAAAGACTCTACACCCCATGTGAAAACTCTGAGCACCCAGGCCCGTGGTTCTGTGCGGGGAACTGTGATACATGACGTTGCTACGTGGCTTACTGCAGAAAGGATTCCAGGCTACCAACTCAGGAGCATGGAAGATCTTTCCCCAGAAGTAACGTTTAGGGGTGCTTTATAGCAGACCAGAGTAGTTCCTCAGTTCTGAGCCGGGGCTCAGACAGTGAAGAAAGCGCCAGAAGAAACAGGGAGGCAGATGGGTCACTGTCTGGGATGGCATGGCTGTTGCAAGCGAAGCTGCTCAGTGGAAGAGGAGCGAGTACTTTGCTGCAGAACAGGACTCGAATCTGTCATCTTGCCAGATTTGCAAGCATCCTGTCTGTCCCCTTTTGAGCTCTTCTTGCTTCCCTGTGAAGTGCTTCATGAGTTTGGCCATAAAAGAGGTGAACAATTTCTCCCCCAGCCTAAACTGGCCTTACCCTGGTGTTGTGCCACTGACTTCTGTCCAGCCATTTCTGACTTTCACCAGCAAAAGGCAAGACAATCAGCCCTAACACAAACAAAACCAGAGCTGTTGAACTGCTCAGCCACACAATAGCTTCATCGCTGATACATTCCAGCAATGTTTTGGATTCTCTCAGACATTAACTGTTTCCAAAGAGTGTGGCTGGGAAGAGGGTGGCTGGAGGGAGGTGGGGGGGGATTTCCCATTAAGGACAGCAGGACCAGATGTCTTTTTGATGAGCTTCTCTTGGCTTCCCATTCTTTGACATTTCCTTTTCAGCTGTTGAGTCCAAGCTGCTTCTAGACCAAATCACAGGGAGCTCTAATAGCACGAATTGTTGGCTTTCCCCCTACAGATAGGCTACCTTCTTCTGGCCAAAGCGTGAGACATGCTGACCAGAGAGCGTGCTCAACAGACGGGGCATTTGTTCCTCCTGGAGCCATTTCTTCCTTGTTTTCCACTTCAGACCTTCTCCTCCCTCCAGAGAAGCCCCTCAGCATTCCTTTGACAGTGTTCAACACCAGACAAGGAAGTAAAAAGCATTCTTTGTTCCCCTCCAAGCTGGGGATGGGGGATGCTCACATGGGGATGCTCACACCAGCAGACCTCATGGGGTATCAATACACAGTATTTCAGCATGGAACCCTCACAGGCACCATAGCTATCAGCTTCCTAAGAGCTTCTGATACAGATTTCTGGTACATAACTCGCCAAGGTCCTAGTTTCTGAGGGGATTGGGTAGGCAATCACAGCTTTCAGCTGGACAAATATGAGGAACTTCATCCACGCTGATAGATTTTACCAGTAAACCAATATTGAGCAAGCTGGTACAAAAAAAAATGGTGTATCAACCTGTCAGTGGAGGACTCACCTCGACAGAGCCGAATTCTTGGCACACACCAGCACCACTAAAACTTACTCAGGGAAGAGGATAAACTAATTTTATCAAAATATAGGAAAACATTAATTTTTATGTCTTGCTACATTTTCTCTGGGATTTTTTTAAACCTCCCCCATCATCACCTCAAACTGTGGTCTGATGTCAAATGTGAGCTCACAGAAGACTATTTATTTGGGCATTTTCTCCAAAAAAGAGGGTTTTTTGAGTCTGCAGTTTTTTTTCTTTTGGCCTAACCACTTCTACTCAGCCTAAGTCAACAAGTAGAGCACACTGCTGAGGTCAGCGCTGCTGAAGTGGGAAGGGAGAAGGACGAGAACCTGTTGTGGTCCATACAGAGGAGCACCAGCACACTGCAGTTTGTTTCAGTGAGGGCCAAGTGCTGCGGAGGAGACCAAGTTTCCCTCCCAGCCCCCACGTCTGCTATCAATGTTAGGTGTTAGGGTATGTCAGACCACCTGCCAAAGTGCGAGTAACCACCAGGTAACAGATCTCACCCGTGTCAGCTGAGTCCTTCACTTATTTCCTTTTGTTCCTGTGGAGACAGATTTAATCAAGAGTTCAGAAATCTGCCTCAGTAAACACCAGAAAACGCCGTCTCCCTTTTCCCACGTGGAGCATGGAGCTGCATTTCTCCTGCCTCCCCGAGCGCCATTAAGTATTCCGTTTAAATAGGCCAGCTTCATGCCAGCTGTAATGAAGTTATAGTGTATTGCTCTGTTATGAATGATGAAGCTGTTGTGTCCTACGGGGAGAAAAATCGCTGTAATCCAAGTTTCCTTTTGAAAAGGCCTAATGTATCCACATGAGATCTTCTGGCATAGACAACTGAGAGAATATAAATAGAAGCTTAAAAGAAGAAGGAGGGGAAGGGGAAAATAACTCCAACAGGGCCGAGTAGCTGAAATTCACAAGTTTAATAGGAAGATGAATGACTGAGGAGCCTGTTCTGTGACACAATTAGGACTCTATGTAGGCCTTTTTCAATTATTTGTAGTTGACAAAATATCACACAAAGGCTGTTTCACACTGCAGGCCAGGTGCCCAGACATGGGTTTTTTGGAGGGGGGGAGCAAGTGGGAGAGTCACCCAGGGGCACAGGCCATTAGGGCTGCGACCGGATGAGTTAGGCAATGGTGTGCACCACCTCACGCACAAGTGGCAGGATCAAAGAGTGTCCTGCTGCGCCCTGAGGCATCCAAGCTGTCATCTGCCCATCCCCAGAGGGCACAGAGCTGCAGCTACAACAGACGACGATGTGTGGTGGGAGGTGACTATACAAGTGCATGTAGACCATCTTGGACCAGACCTTTCTGGTCCTCCCCACAGACAGACACTCTAAGGGGACATGTGGTTTCCTGCTACAGGAAGAGGTTTCTGCTAATGGGTAATTGTCAGTACTGAATCTATGTTAAGAGATCATGTCCAGGAGCCTGTTCAATGCAGTTCTGACCCCTCTTCACTTCTCACTGTTGTGGCGGTACTTTGTTCTCAGCATAAAGCTACAGCACTTCAACCACCAAGGAAGGTCGCTTGAAATAACCTGCCTGTGTTCACACATAGCGTTCACGTCCAGATGCTTCAGAGCTGCAGCTTAAGTTAGTGACGTTAGCCAGAGGAGTGGTGGTGAGCTGGTGAGCAGTAATGGCTGTAGTAGCTCTCATGAGCAGATCTTACAGAAGATCTCACCAAACCTTCAGATTCAAAGTGTCCTTAATTTGTTTAAGTTTGCTCTATTCCAGTGTCTAGTTAATTTTGGGTGAACTTTCCTGGGTGTCACCATGAGGTGAAGAATAAGGCGAATCCTGGGACCCGTAGAGGAGTTAATTTTGCTTTGGTGAAGTTGTGGTGGGGCAAGGCCAAACCTGTGAGAGTAGACACAGGCTGCTAGGAGTCTGCCAGGCAAAGATAAAGCAGGGTAACGGGCATCTTTGTCCATACCTAACTATCTGATTGAGGAAAGAAAGATGAGATGAGATAAGGGGAGCAGGGTTTGTGGAGAAAAGGGAGTCACATGAATGTCCCCCCTTGAGGGATGTGACTCCAGAAGGAAGAGCAGAATGGGGGCAGCAGCAACAGGCAGGGATCCTTCGGGCAGCAATAGACCTTACTAGGGCAAGATTGTCTTTAGGGAGATGTTTCCCTGGAGGCTCAATGATGACTCCGGTCTTCAATGAACGGTTTACAAGTTCCTTTGAAGACCCAGGTGGTTCAGTAGCGCAGGCACCATGGGAAAGGGGCATGGGGCAGAGCCCTCCTCGTGCCACAGTCGCAGTGGCTCAGCACACTCTTCCATCATAGGCTCATAGGAACGGCCGGGGCTGCTGGCAGGACAGCAGCAGCTGTGACTGCAGCTTACATGTCTGTGGACTTGCACTGCTGGAGGTGTCCACAGGTTATTTAAAAACACGTTGCCGCTGAACGGTAATGCCTTCCCTCACCCCTTCCCTCCTGTCAGCACTGGTGACAGGTTGGCTGCACATCGAGGCTGACGCTGATGCGGCTGAAAGCTACTAGGTTTGTTTTCTCGCAGGGTCAGATTTTCCGTTAGCTTTTCCCCTGATCAGATGGCTGGTCTGCTTGACCCAGCGTAACTCCATTGTCACTCAAACTGGCAGGACACGGGAGAATTCTCTGGGGGATCCTCTGCTGGGATTGCTTCTGAGGGAGAAAGAGCACAAACCTACTTTTCAGGAAGATGAATAATTAGTTATGGAAAAACCAAACTTGCGTGCCAGGAGATGGAGCAATGCCGGAGCACTGAAGCAGTGTGCTCGGCACTGCCTGAGCACCACGGCTGACCCTTTAGTTGATCCAAGATTTACTGCCCTCAGCAGAAGTTTATTTTCAATTACCTACTATTGTTTCACAAACCTGACCACTAAGAGAATTACACTTTTTTTTTTTTTTTGAAAGCGGGGCAGGTGGAGGGAACAGCAAAAGCCAAAACATAAAAATAAAACACACAGTTTATCTGATTCAAAATATCAAACACTGGCTTTCCTCCTCCCACAATATCTGTGCTCTTAAATGCATCCTTGCAAGGAGAATTATTCATGTAGTCACATTAATAAATCTTACTTAAGTCCTTTATATCGCAGTCCTCATTTATCTAGCCAGGACTCCTCTGTAAACGATAATTAGGGTAAGAGATACCACAGGGTTTGCTCCTGGCAGTCATTTAACATCCAGCATATTATCAAGGCGGTCAAGTAGGCATTTCTCAGCAGCAGTTCATTCATTGTAAAACCTGCTTCAGTTATTAGCTTGTCTCCTGTTTCACAGCAAACCCTTAGGTTCACAAAAAGACCTCAAAGCATTCGTCAATGAACCCCTTCAACGGGCTCAGCTGCATTAAGCTCTCTCTGCAGTCTCTAGCCTAAATCCAGAGAAGTCAGCCACGGCTTCCCTCTGGCAGCCTTACTGGGCCAGTCCTGAAGCGAGGGCTGGTCCTACCACCGACTCGTCTTTCCAATACCTGGTGCCGCGGGGGCTGGGAAAATAGTGGGAAATAGATTACGGCTTTATGCCTAAGCGTGGAGATCCCCAGCAGCAGAGTTCGCCTCCAGGTCAGTCTGCTCCTGCCAGACCTGATTGCCTTTTGATGTTTCTGCCTTGGGCTGCCCAGGGATGCACTATTAATTTACATCCAGCCCCTCACTCTTCCCAGCTATGAAGACTGGGAATTCCACTAAGGGCTGTGCTCTGTAGACACCATCCTCTCCAGACTTCTGTCCCAACAATATTGCTGCAGTTTTAGCAAATGCATTATAATACTCGCCAGAGCAAACGTGCTGAGCTGGAGCTCTATCCCACCTTCTGCTCTGAACAGTGACCTAGCACAGACTGCACAGCTCTCAGAGCTCAGCCCAGTCTCCCTCCACCCTAAAACCGTTCTTCAGGACGTCAGTCCCCCAGCCTGACAGGGTTGCTTAGCAAAGCCGCTCACAGAGATATCAATGCAAGGACAATGCAAAATCTTCAGAGCTCTTTACAGTTAACTGTCCAACGTGAGCCTCAGCCCTCTGACCCACAGACTCTGCCTGCATTGTCCCTTCTTGACTAGAGTCTATCGAGGCAAGTGGCAGAAGCAGGCAAAAGCTTCTGGTCACTTCTGCTGATGCATTGTTCAATCAAAGGCCTTAGTGGGGCTTAAACTGACTTGCAGACTGGATTGATCCACGGGACACCTTGGGTCTCCCTGCCAAAAACAGACCACAAAGGGTACGAGAGAAACTTGAAGCCTAGAGAATTTCAGTGACTTGCCCAAGTTCAGAAAGCTGAAAGCATTGAACCTACATCTCCTAACTTGCAGTCCAGCCACAAGACAATGAGGAATACCTAAAGGGGAGAAAAGGCATCGGTATTTCATCCCCTTGCACTCAAGCACGGTCTTGGAGTGAGTGGAACACAGGACACAGGATACCATGCCAAGCAGGGCCAGCCTGCACCAGGCTTTCCCTCCCAGCAGAACAGCCTTCTCCAGAGGATACAAGCTGAAGGTGGGTTCTAGTGCACCTCCTTACTTCCCTCGTTCATTCTGGCATCACAGCTGAAACACTCCTGACTTTGCAGTAACATCTGACTCCAGCAGTGTGAAACTCAAAGCTCTTGGAGATAATTGTACCCTTCTTAGTTGGCTACTTATAACAGAAGGTGTGGTGGTACTGGAACTGAAGGAACTGAGGGAGGGCCACGACTTGCCCTCCCTGCCATGGACTTCACACTGTCATTTCATGACACAAAGTGTGCAATATCCTTAGCAGTTTAACGTGTTCTGCTCTAACTCTTTCTGCAGACCCCGTTGCCCACTTGTGCTACCCCATTTTTCATGCCAGCACAACTGGTTTGCAAGGCCACTGCTTAAATCAAAGCAGGAAAATGACTCCATTTAAAAGGAAAAAAAAAAAAACCAATCCAACTCTACGCAACAAAATAAAAAGTAAAAAATGTTTTTTTAAGCAGGATCAGTTCCCCAATGCCACTGAGAGCGACCCCACAAGCAGTCATGCTGACATATCCGATGGCAGGAAAAAGCTGTGGGGGCGTGGGAATACCTTCAGCTCGCTGAACAGCCGTCCAGTGCTTTGTCTTATGAAATCACAGCCTGAGGAGACTGCGCTGCGCCGTTTTCCTGCTCCCCCTCTCTTCCTTTCCCCGAACCCTAGGGCCCCCATCACTACGACTACATCCAGTCCGGGATGTACATTTTAATCTGCAGTGTGTATATAAAAGAGAGCTGGATCCAGCGGCTGTCTGAGACCCACCTGACCTTTGGACATACAGCAAACTTCCTGTTCCAGTGCTGCCGGCTCTTTAATCTCCCAGTCCCTAGAAAATAAAAGTGAGCCTATGTGAAAAAATGCTTTGTAATGGGAACTCCTGGAACAACTCCTCTCTCTCGCCCTCTGACTGAGCCATAGAAAACAGCAAATATCTCTCCCAAGAGCCCTTTCTTACAATGGAGAAATGGCAGGCAGAAGCGAGGTTTCATTTCCCAGCCTCAGACTCAGCAGCAGACAGGCACAAAAGCGACAGCAAACTCCAACAGCACGGGGAAAAATCCCTCTCTTGTTCATTCAGAGTTCGTGGAGGTTTTTGGTGGGGAACAAGCTCCTTTTGGTGGGGAGCAAGTCTCACTTGGGAACCGGGTTTCTCTTTTTGCAGGAGGAAGTGGTCTCGGGCCATATACTTGACAGCAAATTAGCATTGACATTTGACTTGTTTTGATCTTCGCTATTTACAGTGGTATTATCTGTGTATTTTTGACATGCTGTGAAGATTCCCATTGCCAGATGCCTCGCAATGGCTGTAGGATGCAGCACATTCCACAGTCATTACTCAGGGGTCATAAACCTCACATTATTTGTGGGAAGGAGGGGAGCAGGGAAAAGTGGTCTAACAATTGAAAAAAAAAAAAGAAATCTTGGACTTAGATTTCACTAGGTTTGTGTATTTAACTGGAGGGAAATTAAAAAATGCGCTTAGGCTGGCTGGCACTGTCATACTGCGGGGCTGATGGCCGGAACGGATCCTTGTGAATTTGCTCTACACACAGGAGCGCGTTCATGGCGATAATATTCCCAAGTGCTCTGGGCTGGGGAAGGCTGTAATGGAGCAACTGCTCCGTTACGCTGCTGGGTCAAAGATCTCCAGCTGGGGGGTTGCTGCTTAGGGCCTCCAGAGCTTGGGTTGGCAGGACATGTCCTAGGGCTGGCCTACACCATGGCTGTTGCTGCAGGGAAGGAGCTGAGACTCAGGCAGTGGATTTTCAAGAATAAGTGAGACCGATCCAAAAGGGAAACTTCAGTGATTTTTTTTTTTCTGTGGTTGGGAA
>NW_010391427.1:0-32001 GCF_000710305.1 Buceros rhinoceros silvestris | reverse complement strand
CGCTGGGGCGGGCGGCGGGTGCGCGCTGCTCCCTCCCGGCCCCGCCGCAGGAGCAGCACGGGGATGGCGGGCAGACGGCATAGGAAACCATTTGTAGGGGCTTTTTAAAACTCCCATTTCTTTCCCCTCTTTCTCTGTTTTCATCCTCTGGTTTTGCTGCTGACCATGTGTCGTTTCTGTTCAGCGCTACAGAGAGCCAACAGTGTTCACTCCACGGCGTTCAGTAAGTGCCAGAATTGGAGGAGAAAACTCCAGACGAGTGAGTAAAGCATGAGGAACGGTTGTGTCTTCCATTTGTGCTGTCTTACGTTTTCCTGTTTCTTAGGTGTCTGTTTCTCCTTCTTTCCTTTAAAAGTTTTCTATTTGTGAGTCACTTGATGAGAAAGCAGACATCTAAAATGCACCAAATATTTGTTTTCCATTTTCTTGTCCTCAAAAGATCAAGTTCCCTTTCTGTGTGACTGTTCCCTGTGTCATTGCACCCACTCGCAACTTGTGTCTGCACTAATTCTCCAGCCAAGAAAATGCACCCCTATCCCAGAGCCACATCTTCTGTCTCTAGCCGGGCCTGCACTGAGAGCTTTTGATTAGGTGTGACACTGGGTCTAAAATTTTGAATATCATGTATTAGAAACGCTCCTGGAGGTGCCTATTTAAACTTATCTACAGGTGCTCTATCACCTCTTTTTTGCTGGAAAAAAGCAGGCGATGTTTGAGTTACTGAAAGGGAGGGAGTACTAACAGCCATCCCAAGCGGTGAGCTGATGGAAATGAGCGTTGGGGCGCTCGTCCTCTAGCAGCTTCCCTCGGTTTGGGCTGGCCATCGTGGCCCCGTGCGCATCGCACGGGGGTGCAGTGGTTACGACAGTGATTGGACCTGTGCTCAGTTCACTTCCAACGCAGAGCGCAGTCATTCCTCACAGCCAGGGCTTCGTCTAGGTGATCTTCCTCCTGGGCTGTGGTCCTAAATTAGGCCAGCTCCTCTCAGTCACACCTCTGCTGCTCAGAGCAAGGCTGCCCACCCGCCTTGGCGCAGCCCCTCCACAGCACGTCCTGCACCTGCCCAGTCCCCACTTGCGGGAGACTCACAGGTACCTGCTGGGATTGATCGTACCGTTATGGGAGCTGGAAGAGCTTACCAGCATCCCAACCCCTCCCCAAAACTGGTTAGAAATGCAGTCGTATCTCTTAGGCTGGGGTGCTGACAGCCTTAAGAATAAAACATGAGTTTTAAAAGCAGCAGAAGGAAGGGATTTGTGCAGGTGACGGAGTGCCAGGGTTTCTGGGCCTGGAGGCGGTGGGGTTTGGGGACTGGAGGTGACAGCCACTCTTTAACCCTGCCCTTAGCTGCCCTCTGCTGCTGCTCAGAGGCCCAGTTGCCTTCAGAGAAATTAAGGGCTCTGCTGCCAAAACAAGTAGGGGCCTGTGCCCATTATGGGACCAGTGTTCAAGCTGAGGTGTCTTGTCTTGCTTGGTTTGAATGCACAGGCGAGCTTCAAGATTATTTGCAAGTACTCACTACAGGATGAATTTTTATGGTTCAAAAAAGCTTCATCTCTTCTTCCTGGCACTGGGCTTGCCTCCAAGTCTTTACCGTGAGTGCTGTCATTGCTGACCCTGTGGGCCCTCGGAGGCCCCCAGTGCCACACAGCTGGGATAATGCAGTAAATGGTAGCAGAGGATGCACAGGGATAGTCCACGGTCCTGAGAGGATGCTCCTACCAAGCTTGACTTCAGCAAACCGTCCTCTGTGATGGGCTGTCCCAGAGCGGCAGTTGTGGCAGATGGACAGACAGATGGACAGACAGATGGGCCGCAGTGGCACTGCATTCCCTGGGACTCACCGCTCCTCCAAGGCATGGGGGCTTGCTGTGCTCCGAGAAGCCTCACGGGAGCAGCCGTGCAGGATGTCCCACCTGGGGGAAGGCTGTCCTGTACCTGGGGTGGGGAGGCAGAGCAGGAGGCCCTCAAAGTCCCGCAGCATCTGTTGGCCTCGGGGCTGTCTCTGAGCAGTGTGCAGAGTTTGAGCGTTGTTTTATGACCAGGTGTTGGCTCCATCAAAGGATTGGGTTTAAAATCTTGCCTTAATTCTTCTCAGTTTTTAAAAGATCAAACAAAAATGATGCTCATTCCGGGGTGGGGGGGGTGGGTGATGCTCATTCCGGGGGGTGGGGGGTGGGGGGGGCGGTGAAGACTGTGAGAGCAAAGAAGAGAAGACCTGAGGTCACTCTTAATTTTGACTGTTTTTCATCTTCTCATCAAGTGCATTACTTGATCGTTTGCCAATTTTCCCCTCGTTTTATGAAAATCCTCCGTGTGCCTGCGAAGGGCTCTAGAGGGAGCTAAAAGCCTTTGAGAGGGCAGCGATGCTCTGCACGGATTTGCCCGAAGCTCGGGTGCTGCTCAAACGAGGTGTCAAGCACACTCAGCCTGTGCTGGGAACAGAAGAAAGGCATTTTTTACTCTCTGGAGGAGCGCTGTAAATCTTAGTTTCTATATTTAATCCACTTAATATTTGGTTACAAGAATTCATATGATCATCAGTCACATGAAAGAAAAATCCGTTTCCTTCTCAGACTTATTTCCCAAAACACACATGTTTCATAAACAGCACGAGGTATGTAGCCAAGGAGAGGAAATCAGTGTCGTGGTTATATAGCGGAAAGGCTCAGAGCAGGATATTCCCCTTCAAAATCTTTAATCCCTGTGGCACGGCCATGAGGAACGCCATGCTCTTGATTTATCTTGGTCAGATGAAGTGGCTTTTGGGCCTCAGACTTATTTCCCAAAACACACATGTTTCATAAACAGCACGAGGTATGTAGCCAAGGAGAGGAAATCAGTGTCGTGGTTATATAGCGGAAAGGCTCAGAGCAGGATATTCCCCTTCAAAATCTTTAATCCCTGTGGCACGGCCATGAGGAACGCCATGCTCTTGATTTATCTTGGTCAGATGAAGTGGCTTTTGGGCCAAGCACATCATTATAGCGCCCTAGAGAACTACTTTTTTTTTCTTTTTAAATCCCATTTTGAATGTGAAGCTGCAAATACGGGTTCTGCACCTTGGTGGGAATAAATCCATTACTCCCCGCAAGATGGCAAGCCAGGATTTGCACGAAGTGATGTTCTTGCTCGTGCAGGCCTTGTGCTTGTGAGCTAATGCCTGTGATAGCTGTCCTGGGACGTCGCCCTCCCCATGGGCTGGGTGGTTGACGCCTTCACTGGTGTTACGGCTGTTGCTGCTGCAGTGGTTGCATTTCCTCTCGCTGTGCTGAGCCATGGCATTTGCCTCTGTCAGGAGACTTAAGGGTTTAGCGAATCAGGCTAAAAACCCCTGTCTCACTTAAACAGGTGATGGTGCAATTTTTTTTATCCCGATTCCGGATTCTCATGTTTTCTCACGGCTCAATTCACTTCAGAGAATATAAAGGTCAGCCCCTGCTTGCTAGTCCCTGTGGGAGCTCCGTAATGAATTCCAGCATATCATTTCCCTCCATTCTTGCCCAAATGTAACAAACTGGGACCAAGCAGGTGAGACACTGGGAGGAAAGGAAAGCTGACCTCTCTCCCCAGCTCGCCTTTGCCGAAGTCCATGTGCAGGAACTGTCCTCTCCGGTGTGTTGCTTTTGTCCTCCTGCAGCTTTCAATCCGTAAGGAGGACTGAAGTTTGCTTTGGGAACCTTTGAGGGTTTCAAAACTAATAATTAGGTTTGGGGAGTTAATAAATCAGCTACAAATATGCTTGACGTGGTAATATCTCAGGGATACTTCTGTCTGAAGATTGATTATTATGTAAAATTCCCCCAGGCGCAAATATTGGCGAGCTCTCCTGGTTCCCTTCAGGTGCAACTTACTGCCCTGCTTTTCCTTCCAGCAGGTCTCGGTCAGCGTGTGCTGGTTTGGCTTCAGGGCTTTTGGTGGTTTGCTCCCTTGCCTGGTCCTAGGGGAGCCCCCAGCGTGCTGCCCGTTGGCCTGGCTTCGGAAACCACAGGATCATTTCTGTCCTTACTTGCCTGCAGGTGGTTGCGTTTCTCATTTCTTCCCGGCTCTGATGGACAGCCCTCTCAGAACACATCCAATTTCTTCATTTCTCGGAACTACTCAAAGCTGCAAAAGTCGTTGGTCGTTTTGACTGCCTCTGCTTTTAAGGCCTGAAAGTCCTCTGAAGAGGGCTGGTTTTCCAGAAAGTTTCCTGGAACTCAAAAGCTGCTTGCTGACGTCCAGCCAAAAAGTGGAAGCAGTTCAGGTCCACCGCTGAAAATGTCAACATCTGTTTGGCACAGCGTGCACACACATGAGTGAGGCCATAAACCTCATTACTGTAGGTCAGCTCTTCAGGTACAACTGTATCCAGATGACTGTTGAACTTTCTACTCTCGTTCTTGAATTGCAAACTTTATTTGAGATAAAAACGATACAAACGTGACGGCAAAATTGTGTGTCTGTGGCAGGTTTCCCTCTACTGTCCAGCAGGAAGCCTGGGCTGCACTGGAAGGACGGTGCCGCCAGCTGTGCAGGCGGCCCCGGAGCGGCGCTCTCCCAAACACCGGTATGAAGCAGAGCGCGAGGAGTGGGCCTGCCTGCTCTCAGCAGGCTGTCTGAGCATTCTCTGCCCTTGCGAATCGTTCTGGTCCTCACAGTAACCCGCGGAATTTGGGGTTATGTCTGTGCGTTACATAGGGAAGACGCTTTGCTCTGATTGATACAACTGTTCCCAAATCATGAAGCTAAGACACGTTAACTGTGGGACTCGGACCTTGGTCACACTGAGAGTTGGGCACTGATCTGTCACATCAGTCAACGTGTAGGCACCACCGCTCTGCCCTTCCCTGGCAGCACGGGGCTTTGCTGTCGCTGGGATTGCCTTAGTGCCACAGTTCCTGTCCAAAGGAGAGGAAATCCCCCAAAACTCTCCCACCTGGTGCTCCCAGGCTGGCTGCTGGTCTCCCTACGTGGTGGTAGGCTTGGATGGAAATGTGGGGCGTGTTGGGCACGGCCATGTGTCAGCAGCAGTGGGGTGAGAGAGTATCACATGTGAGTGGCTTAAATGCCACTTGATCACTGTGCATCACTGGGTGAGAGGCCAGTGCCAGCACTGGCTTTGGAAGCACATCTGGGAGCCGAGCTAAGGGCTCGCATAGTGCCAGCTGTAGGAAACCGGCTATAGGAGACGGGGGATTTCAGGCTGTTGCAGCCCTCAGACGTGGGTATGCCCATGTCTAATGTTTGCCACTTCTGCCCAGTGGGCAGAAGGCTTCTTAATTTGCAGCAGGCCCTTGGCTCCACAGCTCAGGAGCATCTTCAGCTTCCTTCAGGACCTAGAATTTTCACTGTATTTTCTGCCTTTTTTTTTTTTTTGAAAGGCTGAGGAAGGGTGGGCCTGCTGCAGCAGGAGCCGTGACCAACAGTCCTGAGCAAACGGCAGCACATCCCCTGGACTTGGAGGCGGGTGGAGTGGGGACCAGCCCAGGTCCTCCATGTCCTAGCCCGTTGTCCTCACCCTTGGGTTAAACGTGATTAAAATTGCTTGACCTCAGGGTCTTTGTTAAAAAAAAATCTTCCATGTCCACGGTGGTAGTCAAAATCCGGTCCAGGACAATAGGTCCAGGAAGGGAGCGTCCCAGGGGAGCAGAGCTGCACAATGCTGCCTGGCCATGCTCTGCGCGAGGAGAGGTGACTCCGTGCAGCTCACACTCTATCAGCAGTGCTTGGTGGCCGCCTTCTGACTCCAAAGAGAGAGGCTTAAGAAGGTGTTTATTTGTTTATCGGTGTTTCTTGTATTTTTCTGAGATCTTGGCCGTTAATTTTAGTCATCAAATACAACTGTGAAACAGGGTGTAATCACTATTGGCTTACTTCTCATGCTTCTGGGAAATGAGAAGTCAGATTAATGTATTCACCCGTGTGAATTTGGGAATATGGAATATTCCATAAATGGAAACGGGAGCCAAATCTTCACGCCGTGCGTTACGTCATAAAAGGGAGGCATTTTGTCCTCAGCGCTAAGAAGGAAAAAAACCTCTAGTTTTAGTCTGCTGGCGAGATAATGTGTAACCATCTTCAGCAGAAGACTTTGGTGGCTAGAGTAATGAATTTAAAACCTTCACCACAAGAAAAATAATCATGAGAGAACTAATTGAATTGTTCAAAACTACATGTATTTACAATCCTTTCTGGGTCACTTCATTCCTATCTGCGCTGCGTAAGCGCGGAATACTGTAAAAGCAGTTGGAGAGGATGGATGACAGTCTCTTATGCTTGCTGGAAACTCTAAGGTGATGCAACTGGAATGCACTAGGGAGGACAGGGCAGATCTGCTTCTATTTTCCTCTAGACAGGACTGTTTCTTTCTAAAGCAAATACTAAAGGCAATTCATAAGTATATGACAAACTCTTATAATGAATAACATTATTTTTAGACTATTAAAATTTCCCGTAGTATTAGATATCCTCTCCTAGAGAAATATTAGCCCTTTAAAAAGAAGAGCTTTTCTTATTGTATTATCATCTACATATATATGTGGGTATAGATGTGTATATAAATTAAATATTATGTTTATTGGTATTAAGATTAAAATTAAAATATCATGAAATAAAAGATACACTAAACTGTATTTTTCTAACCCCCAAACTAATCTTTTTTTTCACACACTTTACAGCTGACTTCTTACAAGAAACCAGCAGGAGTTACAAAAGGACATTTCAAACCCTACAGCCCAGTATTTAAAAGAAAAGAAAAAGCCAGAGAGATGCCTGAAGACATCCATCTCTATGTGCCCCATCGTCCTTTTCAGAGCAGCACCAGAAGTTCTCCACAGGCCCCTCCTGGGAATGGGACACTGGCTGCTGATTTTTCTGAGCCCGAAGATACAGATAGTGACACTGGGACATACACAGCCCAGGGCTGGAAGGGAAAGACCTGGAAATACACCTCTGAACCGGGAGATTTTAATAGGAAGACAAAAGCACTATCATCTCTGGATTTGAAAGAGAAAGATGGCAAAAATACAAGGCACCCAGAAGAAAAGCTTGAACAAGAACTAAAAGAGGCAAAAAAGAGGCTGGTGCTTTGTATTCAACAGCAACCCTTGTCATATGGTTCCGACAGGACGGACTTAGGTGGAACCTGTCCGGAGCATGGAAATAAAGGAGCGCTGTGGGTTTCAGGGAAGAAGGATGCTGACTGGAGAAGAGATGTGTTCAAACTATCTGGTTATCCTGCAGACGATGCTTCACCATCTTTTCCAATTGACACAAAAGATGCTCTGAGGAGTCCAGATGCAGTTGTCAGGGAGCGTGCAGCTGGCCAGCCGAAATCACCACTGCGGCTCATAGCCAACGCAATTAGAAGGTCCATTTTGGAGCCTCTAACCTCATCTCCAGAAGGACTAAAGCAGGACTTGGACTGCAAAGTCAAAACCCCTTCAGAACAAGCTTTCTTCAGCTTTCACAGCACTCCTGGCTATTCCCTCATCCAAAGGAACAGTAACAATAACAGATCGGATAACACTCAGCCACGGGAGCTTAAAGCAGCAGAGCGGACAGAGGCGTATTTAGGAAATGGAAGCCCTGTCTCAAATCCAGCTATTTTTTCTGTCAGCAATGAAGAGAGGTCTCCAAGGGACTACAGCGAGCCGGTATCCTTCCCAGTCTACAGTCCTCACACTAGGCCTTCCAAGACAACCAGTGTACCTCAGAAATCACCTTGCACTAGGGTGGAGGATGTCCCAGGACTCCTGGAGAAGTTTACCTTTAAAGAGTCTCCTCCAGGGTCTCCCATGGATGACATATTTATCTGTAATGAAAAGAACCTCCTTCTTTCATCTTCAGAGCCCAAGAACACCTCCAAGGACAATCTGGATGACTCTGCACAGAAGGGTAGTTCTGGGTCGCTCTTTAATAGACTGAGAAACAAAGTTTGTGAAAAAGAAGAGAATTCCTTTGTGTCATCTCCGCCTTTCATGAAGGACCATTCTCCAGAAGACAGGCTATGTTATCCCTCCACAGGTGAGCACCTGAGTGGAAATATTTTTATAATTATTAAATTGTTGTTATTATTGCATAATAGCACTTCTCACTTAAAAGGCCCAGGTGTGATCATGCAAACACGTATCTGTTGTATGTTACATTTAATTTATAGTTACTTTCTACATAGGAAGACTTAATAAATATATTTTTTGGTTAAGGTTTAACAGTTGCTTCTGGTTTAAAGGAGCAAAGCGGACTTGCAAGCAGAGTGCAGCTTGCTGGACCCAAGTTTGGTCTGGGATTGCTGCTGTTCCGATGAGTTGGGGCAGGAAAACGTACTTGCCGCAGTGGAAGGAGCGGTGGGGCAGAGCGAGATGCTGTGCAGAGCAGCTGCTGCTGTGACACTGAGTGTGGTGTGGGAGGGGCGGTACAGCAGGGAAGCGGAAGGACGAGCACCGAACGCTGCAGCGCAGAGCACACTTGCTACCCTTTCAATGAGGAGCGAGGAGTCTGAAGCAACACGGTTGCGCTAGAAAGAAGCTTTGCTTTGTGTTGGTGCTTTCTCAGCAGGTGTCTGCCGCTGCGGGGACTGAACTGTAGACATACTTTTGGGAGCTTTGTGGTGTCGTTAACTCCCCTTGCTCTTTTATTTGAGAGGAGATTGCACCTTATTGACCTGTTCTGACCTACCTGTGAGTCGAGGTAGTAATTACAAAGCATCAACTTTCATGTTTGCTTGCAAGAACAAGGTTAGCATTAAAATTGCAGACAAGACTAAGGAATACTGCTGTCAGGCAAAGAGCAATCTGAGTAACCTGAGCACTCAGAAAGAATTGAGAGAAGCACAGTTTTGGGTATAAAATATGAGGTATGAGATGCACCCACCTGTCTTTCTCCACGATCCATCTTCTCACTGCAGAAAGTCAGTAATCTAACTCTAAAACCTATTGAATTTTACTGTCACACCTATTTGTTTCTTACCTTACTAAATTGTAACCCCAGAATTGCTGCTGTGCTGCAGCATTAAAATAACAAACTGCATGTGAAATGTGAGGTCACTGAAACGTTCCCAGTGAGCTGCCAGATCCCTTTTGTATCCCTTCCGCTTCAGAAGGGCTGCAGACGATGAGGAAGATAGACAGCGTATATGAGATTTGACCTGATGCTCATTGAAACTGATAGAATAACTCCCACTTTCATTCCCGAACTTTGGATCGGATTCTGGGAGCATCCTTTATTTCACAACGTGCAAGACCAGGCGTCCCCACTGAGCCAGAGGATGCTGGGGGCTGCACTGAAGCCATGGGGAGTTGCTACTCGCGTTGTCACGCTGTGGTCTCAAACAGGAGGCTTTTTCTGAGCCTATACCTAGTCATCACCCATCAGCTAAGCCAACTTGCTTTTAACTAGGTGTATTACAACAACGAGTATGTTGTGTTCCTACCAAAACAGGAAGGTTTTGTTAGGTTTGAATAATACTGTATTTTAAATATTTTGAAAAAACATGCTGGTTCCACATGTGTGGCATTCCTCTGCTGTGCAAGCCAAAGAGGAATTATTAAACTATTGTAATTATTGAATATAGGTAATGCAAAGTCCGTTAAGAAAGAACGAACCCACAGCTCTGGTCTAGCCATTCGTGCAGTAATCTGTCGTCTTCCATGTTTCAACCTTGCGGTTCCCTGAACTTTTTCAAGCATTGTGGATGTTCTGACTCTGTTCTGTGCATGGGTATTGGCTTCCTAGTGCTCACGAGGTGGCTCTTGGAAGTCCTTGGGGAAGTCATAGACCCCCTCTCTGTCCCAGAAAGGCATACGTACAGCTCCCGAGTCCCAGTGCCGAGGAGGAGGCAGGTGTCCCTGTGCTACAGCAGCCTGCTTTGCCTCTAGACCTTGTAACGCTTTTTTAATTATTGATATTGCTCGAAGAGGAGGACACAGGGAAGCCGTCGCTTATCCCCACAGCTGACAGAAGAAAGGGAGCGTGTAATTGCTGGTGTTTGCAGCCCTGCTGGGCTGTAGAGTTTGCCGCTTGCGTGTTATGGAATCGATTTCACCAGAGGCCTGACTGCAAGGTAGTTACTGCAAACTTGTGGCTGCACAGGGAAAAGCGAGGTAGGTGAGTTTAGTTCTCAAAAGAAAGAGTGATACCCCTGTGCTTTCCTCCCTCTTGTGCACCAGGAGGGGCTTTGTGGCGACTGCCCCTGCTGGGGGCAGAGACAGGGTGTGGATGGCTTTGCTCTCTTCTCTGCAGAGCGGGGGGCAGCGCTGGGGGCTGGCGCGACCCCAGCAATCATGAGCCACCAGAGCCCCCAGCAGGTCAGCAAGCAGGAGCTGCACCCAAGCGCCCTGCGGTGGGGTGGGCAGGTCTAGGGCAGGGAAGTCAGCCGGGGGCTGGAGCCCCAGCTGGCATTTCTGCCAGGGCTCCTGCCCCTCCTGCTGCCCAAGGACCTGGCACGCAACAAAGAGCAGGACCCAAGTCTGTTCCACTGGACCCTCTGAGCTGGCACCTTCGTTGACACAAGGATTGGGTGCTGCTAAAACTGAAACCACTGACAAAAATCAGAAATTCTGCCTCGAATTACCTTGATTTCCTTCAATTGCTTTACCAGCTGGGATGAATGTTTCACGGATCCTGATTTCATATTACGCCTCGAGACAGGAGTCCTGCTGCTGCACTGGGATCCAGGACAAGGCAAAGAAAAAACATTTACACTGGGAGAGTGGAAAGTGATTTTAATCTGAATACAACTCGCACATAGGCAACTGTTACCTCACAGATAGAAAGAAAAAAGGCCCTGTTAGCTTTAAATAATGTACGTTTCCAAGATGTGGCCCAGCTGTTAATCATTAACCCTGTAGCAGGTTGAAGCGCAGAGACAGATGTTCCAAAAGCAGTTTTATTTTCTGAAATAAAGAAAATGAAGCTATGAATTAGACAAATTAAGAAGAAATTCAAATATTTACACCCAGTTGAAACAAGATGCTGGAAAAACAGGCATGATAAAATTGCTGCAATTAAATGTAATTTAATTTGTAATTCTGAAAGCATGCTTCTTCCAAAGGCAGCCTCGGAGTTTTCCTTATGGAGCGCATTGTTGTGATGTATGGATTTTCCTGACTTATTATGGCATTTTAATCAACAGTTCAATGATGTGATAATATTCCTAAAGCAGAAAAATAAGTGACGTTTGTTTAGACATAATTAATGAAATATTTATGTTGCATGAGGCTCTGTGATAAAGCCTTGTTCTCTTAGTCCATTTGCTTCTGATTACATTTGCGATTTTTTTATATGACCAGACATTCTGACGCCAACTATTTTACACTGAGCAGATGTCATGTAGTAAAAATGGGTGCCAGATGCTACAAGCCACATAAGGGTAATTTGTTTAAGAGCTGGCTCAGACTTTTTGCATTCAATTACACTGTATAGTGAGCCTTATACAATCATTTAGGTAACATAGCCAACTTCAGATATACGTTTTAATGAACGCTGACTGCGTTCCGAACAGCATGCTACATGGAGGGTGCTCAAGGAATTAGTTTATTTGCCTGTAATATACCTGAAAAGAATCAAATACACCCAGACAGAGTTTTTGACAGGGATCAAAAATTTAATTAATGCTGTCAGCTGCATTTCCAAATTGCTGTAGGTGCTGCTGATTAGAACTCAGGGCAGGTGCAAAGCGTCTGTGTAAGTTAAAGAACAGTATTTCTTGCTTCACTGACTATTTTGTTCCTGCACTTTAGGATGTGAACACCTACCTGTCAAAAAACAAGCTAGCAAGTATTCTACTTCTTCCTCCGATGATGAATTTGAATCCAAGCCTTCATTAACGCACAAGGTAATCTTGACTTGGAGACAGAAAGATATTTCCTCAGTTGGACTGTATTTAAGATTCACCGTGTGATTTTGATCTGAAATACACAGCAGCTTCTCAAAGTGGAGATTGGAACGGTGTACCTGTGATGGTGTACCAGTGGCGGGTACATGTCACAGAGAGAAAATACATTAAAACTCTTTAAGATAGATGAACATTAAAATTTCTTTTTTCCTCCTTGGATCTTTAATTCCCCCAGGTTACACCAGCACTGACAGAGGAGGTCTTAATTTGACAAACAGACATGTTTCTCTGAGACCGCTCTGAAGCTGCATTCTTAAGTGGCCTTAATATGTAGCCCAACAAGCAAACTATTGAAAAAATTAAACCAAACAGATGCAGATTTCTCTTGGGGAAATACAACTTCATTTGAGAGGCAGTGCAGGCAGGTTGCCTGGAAAACGCTGTGTTTATCTCAACCAGCACGACTGCGTGAACCACCAGCTTGCAACCAGACCCTATATGCCCAAAGAGCTGCTGCATACTGGGGTCCCTGGGGCCAAGCTCGGTGCCGGTGGCCAGCAGGAGCGGTGGGGTTACAGCACCAGTGAACACTTGATACCCAGCTCTGATGTGGAGAAACAGAGCTTTTATTGCCCGAATGGCTCCTCAGAAATGTGTTTCTCTTTCTTGGGTAGAATATCAGGAAGTGGAATTAATAGTACGAGGTGGCCTTTTCATTTGTTGCCTTTGAGGAGGAAAGCAAAGCAAGAAGCTGCCCAGCACACTGAAAAAACAGCCCAGCTGAAAGCTAAGTGGGGCTTTGAGTGGAAACCCAGTTGCACAGCTCCAGAGAACTGAAGTGCCACGAGGCAGAAGCGCGCCGATGTGTGGCAGCATGTCCCGCCAGTGGCTCCAAGGCAGGATGTACTGAGATGTCAGAACTCATCTTTCATCCTTCCTGTTATGGGAAAGACAATCTATAGTAAGATAATATTATGGTGAATTAAATGAAGTTTAAACAAATAGAGAAAATAAGGGAGACATGGGAGAAAAGTGGACAGAAGCAACTCTCCACAGTTCAGGCAGCGGCAGGGACGGGCAGGACGATGCAGTGGGGAAGGCAGCGCTGCCGGGGCAGCTGCCAGGAACGGGGTGAATGAGAAGCTGTCACACGCGAGCATTTGCAGGGACTCAGTTTTGACGTGTGTTCCCCACTCAGCTTAGTCCTCTCAGCTGCCTCCTAACACCCCTTTTCATGCCCGATGCTGTTTGGCCAGTACCACCGTTTGTCTCTGGCAACATTTGTGGGAAAAATTTTAGCAGCTTCCTGGCTTGTTTGTTTTTTCATTGTCTTGTCTACAGTGCTCATATATTCTGTCTCCTCCAAAATTGGAAAACTAGAGCCTTGAAGCATATGTTGGGTCAAGGGCAAGACAGAGCAGGTGCAGGCAATTCCCTCCCCAGCCCTGCAGCTCGTGTCGCCCTGCTTTCCTGGCAGCAGTGACCAGAGCCCCAGGGAAGGCAAAACCCCTCTGTAATGCAGCGGAGGAATGGCACTGGGGCAGGTTTCAGAGGGCTTCAGGTAGTGTCCTGTGATGGCTGTTTCTTTCACATATGTCCCTCTTAATGTGTTAAAGCGAACCAAAGTGCATTTTACTACCTGGCAGCTAGAGTAATAGAAATGGGTCAATTTTCCTTAAACTGGTGCTTCCCCCCACCTGCACCTGGCTTCTTCCCTGGTCACAGTGATGTCTGCAGAAGTCGTGTATGTTGTATATAGTCAACTTTGTGATTCGGACATTTTTTACTGGTAGACACAGTTCACACTTGCTTAGGGTTGTAATAACAGCTTGTAGTGATTTGAAGTCAGTGTAGGCAAATGCATGAAAATATTCCAACGTGAATATTTTAATTTCAGTTAGGTTGCCCCAGGCACCTCCCTCTGCGCAAGGGCATCGGGTTAGACCATCTCCAGAGGTCTCTCCCAACCTCAGCAGTTCTGTGATTCTGGCGAAGGTTTGAGGAAACCTGTAATGGCATACTTATGCTTTGATTGCCTTTTTTACTCTCTCTCCCTTTTGCAGGCAAAAAGGGCTCTCAGAAGGAGAAGGAAGCTGGAGAAGGAGACAAAGCAATTGATTAAACAAGAGGAGCTGAAGAGGCTTCACAAAGCACAGGTGAAAATGTAGCTTGCAGCTGTCCCATTTGTCTCCCGAGGTGTGACTAGAGAAGATGGGGGGTACCCAGTGTGGAACCTGCTCCTCCCCTCGCTGGGCTCACCACCTTCCGTGCTGAAACACCCCCAAACCAGGAGCAGGAAGATGTATGTGGCAGGGCCTTGCATCTCTGTATGTGACAAATCGACGTGTGCCACAGACCATCGTAATTTTGTAGCTGTGAAGAGCAAGAGGGAATAGTGACTGGCAACAAGAACAGACGGAAGAGGGAAAGATAGAAAGGGGAAAAAACGTCAGCCCCTGAGAATGTAAGAAACTCAGCTTTACCCCGTGTGCTATGGAAGGGGACAAAACCACTGTGATGGTTTTAGTTCTCCCCCTGCCATAACAGTGAAAGCGAACTGTTTTCTTTCTTAATGATGCTCGGTCACTTCGCTTTGTACAGGCCCTGCTCTTCAGAAAATGCTGGGGAAGCTTTGGAGTCTGCTTTTTTTTCTTTTTCAATTACAGTTCAAAGGTTTGGGAATGCACTTCTGCACAAATTGATCTCAGACTGTGTTCTCTCAGGTGTCAAAATTTTCAGATTTATCCGTTTCATTTACCACACGTATCTATATGCATATACACACACACACAAAACTTAATGGCTTAGGTGACCATCAGCATTTTCTGCCTATGTCTGTATTGCAGCACAGGGCAGAGAAACCTGAGCTAGGCTTAATCTCATTAACTCGGGTTGTAATGGTAATTAAGACATGGTAGGGGGAGAGCAGGCGTTTTGAAGGCAGGGTTGTCCATCATCTTCTGTTGTGTTACTGCAGCACGTGGATAGTTTTGGATGGAGCTTCCAGTTTCTATTTCTGTGCCAATATTAAATTAAAAAAGAAAACAAGTATGTTGGTTTTCAGATGTGAATCTGAAGTGTCCATTTTTATAGATATCACTGCTTTTGCAAAATGTATTACTGAAAAGGAGAGAAATTTTGTGTTTGAACCAGACAGTGGATTTTAGAAGATGCTAATTTAGAAAATGCTAATTTAGAAAATCTAGCTGTTACTATAAAATCCATGACAGAATAAAACCCATGGGAAAAAAAATCCAAAGAGCGAGCAACTATGTTATAGTTTTTATCTGAGAATTGTAAATTATCTCAAGGTAAAATCAGATGCATACACACCTTCTCTTCTATTATTGCTTTGTGGAAATAATCGAGTCCAAACTTCTTGAACCGCCTTTCGTGCTTGTTAGGCTGCTGCGGAGGACTTGGCTTAGTATGCGCTAGCACAGCTGGAAATGGGAAGTACTGAGCATCTGTCTTTGACCATTCGGCCTTTTAAGGTGTTTCATGCCTATTATCCACAGGGCACCTCTGAAAATCTTACTTAAAAGGGATGGACCGCTTAACGTGGAAGTTCTTCATGAAGTGCCACTGGGTTATCACTTCTTAGCTAACAGACCCTTTCCCTCCTGTACCAAAAGCTTGTGAAATATGAAAGCAAAACAAACAACAAAAGCATGTGGAGGAAAAAAACAGCTAGCAAAGCTTTCTAGGTGTAAACCCTCACTACTGCTATGAGCTTTATTCATGTACCCTCTTCAGAATATGTGCCTCTGAACGTGCAAGGGACACACCTTGTGAGATGCAGAAACATCACCGTCTCAGGAGAGCTAAAGTTCAGAAAAACTGAGGTACTCTTAGTACCTATGATCCTTACCCCCACAAAGGAGCGAATAGATACCTAGTGGAATTACTAACTTAGGTGCCTAAGACGCTCCGTGAGTTTGCAAATCCCCCGACTCCTCTGAGACCTTTTCTCTAACCACTGAGACCATGTTTTGTCTTTGACTTTTTAAGCTATGTCTGTAGCTTTTACATTATTACAATCTTGCAGGCAGTCCAGCGCCAGCTAGAAGAATTGGAGGAAAGACAAAGAGCTCTGGAGATTTTTGGTGTCAAATTGGAGAGAGAATTAAGAGGAGAATCAGGTAAATGAAGCAGCGTTTGTTCGGTGGTGGTTTTTTTAACCTTTTTAAAAGCAGAGGGGTTTTAATGATTGTCATAGAAGTAGCGTTTGGTGCAAAATCTGAATTGAAACAATAAATGGAAGGACAAAAATAACTGTTTACCCTTTTCCTCAAACTGTTAGCTCAAGCTGAATCCTATATATTTTGTGTTGGTTATCACAGGTTTGAAATTATTTACCTTGCTATTGAATGTAAATCTACATTCCCCCCCCCCCCCCCCCCCCCCCCCCATTTGTAAAAATTCCATTCTGGGCTTAATTTCATCTCCTGGAGAGAACCAGTGAGGCTTCCCGTAGTTATATCTGTTACCAGGCCAGGAGCAGCCTGTGCCTAGTAACAGAGTCCTCAGTGATTTTTTGTGGAGTGTGGAATGCCATGGACATGATTGTAACTGGTGGCCATGCTATGGCAACAGCAGCACACAGACCCAAGCCACACGGCTTTCCCCACAGCGGGCAGAAGACAACGGGCACGTCATACTGGCTCCGCTTGGTGTTCAGGTAAGGTAGGCTCAGGTAAGGTGTTCCCTTGCCTGCACCGGCAATCCGAAGCCCCCAGGACTGCAGTGTCCACCCGCCAGCCCGGCCTTGCCACTGCTCCCCAGTGCGCACGGTGTGAAGTTGCGGGGACCTCCTGCAGAAGGACAGGACATCTGGCTCAAAATGGGGGTGAGAGTGTGACCCCTGCACGTAAGGGACTTCAGAGGGGGTTGCAGTTCTGTGCTGGAAGGACTCTGGGGAGCTGCCAGCCGGTTGCAAATGTGTCTGTCTTTACCTCTGTTTTAGAAAGCTGAACTTCGTGCTTTCATGACAGGCAATTAATTACACAACACTGAAAACTCAGCTATGTTTTGTCACCTGATCTTGCTGTTGTCTTCGCTAGGCAACCCAGCACAATCTGCACATGCTGGCTTTCCTAATGCCATATTTCTTCGCAGTTAATCACCCCTACTCTAATGCTGAACTAATCAGTTCAGCAAGAGAGCCTTTGCTCAACTTTTCTATATTTATTAACTAGTTTCCTCTAATTGATAGAGCCAGCTTATTTCAAATGTTATTTACAAGGCTAGCACCTTTTTTCTTAAATGAAAACACAACCTTTTATCAAATGGTGATAACCTTTTTTCATCTTGCCACCTGTGAGAAAATCTGCTAAAAAGACTTTGGGGATTTGGAGTGTTGCCTTTTTTCTTTACTGCTGAGTTGTGTCAGGGTGGTTGTGTTTTGGAAACATCAACAATATAGCAGGAAAGCCGCTTCTAGTTCTTGGGATAGACACCGAGTACCAGGATAAATGGCCTAGAGCCACCTCTTGTTTTTGCTGTTTTGACAATCGCATTTCCTAAAGAAGGCTGTCTGCCAAGAGATTGATGCTTCTCATTCCCTTCCCATCCTTAGTAATTGGATTGCCCTCATTAAGGTGAAAGTACGATTTTTTTTCTCGCTGTTGATTGTTTGTGTGTAGGTGGCCAGTTACAAATAGGGCAGATACTGAAGCGTAGGATGTTACTGTCTCTCTGGTGCGAAAGCATGAAGCTGTAAGTTCCCCAAACAAAATGTTGGTGCTTTGTTGCTTGTGATAACATACATGTAGTGATGCGGGAATTGGTGAGCTTAATATTCTGTTCAAGCTTCTTAAAAATAATGAGCGCTATTGTTTAATGAATGACCAGTGTTTATTAGGTTAAGTGGTATTCAAGCAGGTCTGTGCTTATGCAATTCGAGTGATTTAATAGGTATTATTAAGGTAATTAGAAAACGATCACAGTTCAGCAATAATATTGAGCTGCAAAGGTTGTGAATAACCAAATTTAGAGACAGGGCTGCAAACACTAGTCTTCAGTGACATTTACGCAACTCTCCTCTAATAATTCTGTAATCCCGGGATGAATGGGCCCTTTGTTAGGGGGAGTTATTCATTAGCTCCTCAACCGAATTAGAAGAGAGCATGCGTGGGTGCGAAACAACTGCCGTGAAGACTGATGAGCAAAATGGGGCTTTGATGATCTTCTAATTGTAGTGACAACAATTCATGCATTTAGAAAAAATGAAATAATATCAGTCCCATGAATAATTTTTCATGCCTATTATTCCCTTTATCCTGGTTTGAAATACCAAATAATGAATCACTGACGCACCATCACTTTGTTTTCCACTGACATTATGGAGATCTTCTGCCTACAAGAAATTACAGAAATAAAAATCTTGAAACACGTTTTCCACTGAAATTAGCATAACTGATCAGCTGACTGAACAAGTCATGAAAAATTATGGTAAAGAAGAAAATCCGTGTTGAGAGAACACTAAGAAATCTCTCTGTGCTTTGGGAGGTGAACAAATACCTACATGTGTTGCAGCTAGTTGTTGATTTCATAAGGAGCGTGTTCAAGGTTCCTCAGAACTTTGAACAGGGTCAAAAGAAATCAGTTGAAAACCGTTGGGAATTAGGAATGTGAGGTTCAGCTGCTCCTCAAAAGGCACGGACTGGCCGAGCCCCCTGTACTGTGTGACCGTGGTGTGGAGGGACAGCGTAGCATCGCTCTGGAGAACAGGAGGTTGAGGTTTTGAGAACGGTGCTCAGTAAATACTCCCCTGCAGCCTGTCATTCCCTCAGAAGTGACGAACATAGAAATAGCTATGATGTAATTAGAAGAATATCTGACTTTCAAATGGGATCTAAATTAAAGGAGACTTGGGTAATCCAGGAGGAAAGTTTTGCTTTAGCGATGCTGTAAGAAAAAGCCGGTGTGGCTCACAAGTTGTTTTCCCTCTAACCTTTAAAAGATCTGTCATACCGCGTTAGGCAAAAGACTTCAGTGGCTGCTTCTGCCCTTGGAAGGTATAAAGCGCTCCATCAGACTTAAATAACTATTAACATTATTATTAAAGTGCATTTGAAAAGCTCAGGGAAAAAATGCCTCTGGGAACACCTGGGCCCCTTCTGTGAGATGGAG
The DNA here is from genome assembly GCF_000710305.1 of Buceros rhinoceros silvestris. NCBI lineage: Eukaryota > Metazoa > Chordata > Aves > Bucerotiformes > Bucerotidae > Buceros > Buceros rhinoceros. The sequence goes on along the minus strand of NW_010391427.1, from coordinate 13,052 downwards.
GAGGAAAAATAAGGGCTATTTTTATTTCAGCTTACACTGAGGGTTTTGCCAAAATGAGTGGCGCTTTTGCAGAGTGCATTACTCTTTGCTTACCTCAATCAACCTACAATTTACAGTCTTTTATTAGAGATATAAAGATTTTAAAGCATAAAGAAGGGGGAAAAAGGAATATTTTTGCCTAACTGAGAAAACAGCAAAAAGAGGATAGTAACCCTTTGTGCGTGTGCAGGACACGCGCACCTGCAACTGCAGTGTTTTTACTGACAGTACAACAGATCAAATTCTGCTGATAATTTCTGACGGTGGCACACAAAGACCTAGGGCTCTGAATGCTAGTGCTGCATCCCTGCGTTGGGTCTGTGAGAAGCCCCCATTGGCACGTGCCAGCCAGATCTGCTCCAGCAGTCACTCTGAGAAGACATTTTTTTATCACTGCTCGCTGACCTGGAAGATCCCACGGGAACACATCCATTACTGCCAAGTTTTAATGGAATCGGGCAGAAATCAGACCAAGATTGCTCTGCCCTCTTCTGCTGCTTTATCTTCCTGTTTCATGGTAACTTTAGACAGGGGGGCAAATCCTGATGTGAAATCGCAGAACTGCACCCAAGCCAGCATGGCTCCTGCCCTTGGAGTGGGGGCCTGTGTAATTCCTCCAGTGCTGGCAGGAGGTGACCGGGGCTTTCTGGAATGTCAGTGCCTGGTGAAGGCACACAAAGGGGTGGCGATCCCCAACACCCAGTCATTTTCCTCCTGCTCGTGAAGATTGCGAAGGGGCTGCATTGGGTGAGATCATTACTGCCTGAAGGAGATGGGCTTTGAACTGCTGTTCTTGAGTGGAGTCACATCCTGGCTTTGGCATTAAAGTGAGGGGTAGCTGAGGCAGTAGAGGAAAGAGGGCCAAGAACAAAGCATATTTCAAAATGACAACAGAAAGGCATCCAAAACGCTGCTGAGCTGTCCGGGACTGGCTATCTCTCCACTTGGTTTAACAATACTCTTGTAATTGTCATCTCTGGAGCTTGAACAAGAGACCTTTGGCCTTAAATTTCATCTCTCTCAATCATCTGAAATAAAGGTGCAATCCTCTTAAAGCAGGAGAAATCACATAAATCACCAGCCACAGAAAACAGCCAGGCTGGTTTATGGGGATTTTATGCTTGGTTATGTAGCAGCATGATGTAAGGATTGAGGAGAGCGCCGTGCTCCCCTGCCTGCTGGTGGCACCTCCTTTTGCTTTGTCCCAGGTCCGGCTGTGCCTGCCTCCAACATGCAGCACCAGTCCGGGGTGGGGGTGGGGGGTGCTGCTAAGACAGAAGCCACAGGCTGGCTGTTGGTTTTATGCTTCTGCAGGGGTCAGATTGTCACCTACGTTGTTCATTCAACCTAGAGTAGTACAAGATACTTGCTTCCTACAAGTGTTCACTACTTTGTGCCAACAGATGACGAGTGGGCGGAGCAGATGTTGTGGGGGGTGCTTGTAGCGCCATTGCCACTGCTATTCTGCACTAAAGGGTGGTGGGGTGGTTTTGTTTTGTGAAGACAGTGAATGGAAAATGTGAAGTTATGAGCATGTTAATAAGGACAGTGAGGAAAAGAAATACATACGTGCTCTGACTTGCCACTTGAGAACATCCAGGGGTTCTTCATTGCTAAAGATTTTTGTACAGACAGTGTTCTGGGAGCAGTAAAGGCCCTCACCTGGTGGAAAGAGAAATCCATCCTCCTCTTCAGCAAGGCAGAGTCAAGCTGTGAGCCCTCTGGCCTCTCCTGTCATTCAAGGCAGATGCAGATTTAGCGGCCAGTGGCAAATGAATAGAAGTTTGTAGAGGATTTGATTATGTGTCGGATGCCCATTGGAAGCAGGGTCTAAGTTGATACCTGCCAGCATATACATCCTGAGGTCCGACTGTGTTAACGGGATATCCTCTTACGCATATAGTTGAGATGCTGGAGTCCAGTATCAACAGAGATATTATGTTATCAAAGGCAGAGCTAAGAGAAAGTGCCCACTAAAAATAAACTCTATATGATTATTTGAAAAAAAAAAAAAACCCTTACATTCCAAACCAAGGGTGTTTTTAAATCTAATGCATCTTTAACTGCAATAAACTACAACATTCAACCACGTGTACACAAGAATGTTCTACCTGTTATACTCAGACATTACTAATGTAGGTTTTTTTGCTGTCTGTAACTTACATTTGAACTTGGCTAGTCTTACAAATGAGGGCTCTTTAAACTGAACTTAAGCAGTAAGAGCATTGGAAGGAAGGCTGGTAATGCACACTGCAGTCTTCTGTTTTAAACAGATTCAGGCACAAAGGATGAAACTCAGATGCTACATGAATGGTTTGAGCTGGTCCTGGAGAAGAACAAATTGATGCGTTATGAGTCTGAGCTCCTGATTATGTAAGTAAAGGCAAGCATTAGTACTAAAGACGGAGAGGGAGAGGGGAAGCACGTACTTAGAATATACCTGAACACCTCGCCACATGCTGCTGTTTGAGACGGTCGTGGAAAAAATGTACCGAGAGTAGCTACAGTCTGTTGTGAACACAGATTTTTCAGCTGAGCCCTCCTCACCCTTCCCTCTCACAGTGGTTCAATTATTCCCATCCTACACAATAATCTAAACCCCTGGATTTCACACCAGTGTGGGCTGCTCATTGCCATTCATCAGTTCGATATCCCTCAGCCAGCCCCCTGTGCTGCGTGGGGAGCTGCAGCCCAGCCACTAGCTCCAGCTGCACCCCTATTTCTCCCCAGCTCTGCTGATGCTGCCAGGGGCCAAACCTCTTCTTTCTCGTTCGACTGTCATTGGGGGTTGTGGTAGAAACGCTTCCCGCTCACACCGTCTGCAAAGCACAGTTAGAAGAGCAAAAGCAGGCTACTTTTATCACTGCAGGGAACAAGACGATATCTGGACGTGTTCATGCGTGTTAATTCCCTTGCCTTGGGGCCCGTTCCTGTGCAGAGGACCTGGCAGGGCCCTCTGCGTACGGGAGCATTCAGTTCTACCCAGAATCACGTTGTGGATGCCACCAACAAAGCCCAGCTGGTTAAAGCCTTAACCGCAAAATGTACGAGGGAGCTTAATCTGATCCGTAATGCAGAAGCTGGTAGTGGTGCGTGGCGTTGCTGTGGCGGTGTATGCTCAGGCAAAGCCTTCAGCCTTGACTACCCCTGAGGATGAAATACTGGATGAACAGAACACAGAATCTCTTGGCTGAAATAATATTAACATATATGTCTTTATTGAAAAGAGCTTATTCTTTAACATACTTTTGATTGTGCCTAGAGCCCAAGAGCTAGAACTGGAGGACCACCAAAGCAGACTGGAACAAAAGCTGAGAGAGAAAATGGCCATTGATGGTAAGTCCGAGGGGAGAGTATGCTCCAGCCAACAGAGATAGACCACGTCCATGTGAGTCCCTGCTTGCTCCAAAAAGGACCAGCGGTGCTGAGGTTCTTCCTCCTGTGCTCTTCTGTGAGTGCAGCTCAGCCAGCAAAATGTGACTTGTGAGATCTTCTCGCCTGACTTCTAGTGAAGACAGCTAAGCTAGCCTGTCCAGTTTTACGCCGAACGCGATCGGAAGCACTCGCACGTGTAATTCCACTAACTGTGCTCTGCAGGCAGCAACACCCAGCTAAACGCGATGGCGAGCTGCAGTGGAAAGCGATGTCTTTAACCACGTTATCTGCTTTTCTGTTCACTGTAGCATTACTGGTCACTGCAGTGTTTTGGAATTGCTTTCAGGTACTTGGGATTACAGTTTGGGCTTGTCCTTTCATTTGGTATCAGAAAAGAGAACATGGGAAGGAGGAATGCAGGGAGAAGGGGAGCTTCACGGCACTGAATACCCCAAAATATCCTGTTCTGTTCTAAGCACGTGGAGTCCAAGTGACAGCAGTTTTCAATACTTTTTCAGAAAAAAACAATTTCCATTTTCTTACAAGTGCTACATTTCATGGCTGGGCTTTTTACCATGCATAAACTAAATTTAAACTTCAACCTAAATGGTTTTATAAACAAGTAGTGCTCTTCCTACCCCTTCCAGTCCAAGTTTTGCTAAAAGATCTACTCGAGACATTAGAAGCCTTAATGGCCAACCTTAAATAGCCAGGAAAATGGAGGAGAAATTTTCCCTGAAGTGTAACATGAAAAAGAATAACTTCTATTGACTTCATTTGTCATTGACTATAATATTAATTCAACCTGTACACCAACAGTTAAAATGCACAACACAACAGCTGAGTAATCGAGATTTTAACCTCTTGTTTTGTCATCTTTTAGACAGCCTTAAAGATGAGATGGATCTGAATGAGGAAGATGAAATTTTTACTGAGATGATGAAAGTGGTTGAAAAAAGGGACAAACTCGTGTCTACCTTAGAGGAGCAGAGAGTGAAAGAAAAAGCAGAAGACCAGCACTTTGAAAGCATTATATTATCTAGAGGCTATCAGCTGAGCAGGATTTAAACAGCAAATAAACATGATTTCAGCAATATTTGTAATTACGGAGATAATGTTTTCTGAAAAATGAAGGAATTCAAATTTTATGTCAGTTTATTTGGGAAACCTGTTTTTTTGTTATGAAAAGCTCTTAAGCAGTTCTGCTCATCCTGAAGTTGTTTCACTGTCAGCTTTAGGGACCATCACAGTACAGAACAGACTGAATTTATCTGGCTGATGGGCCTCAGGGTCTCTCAAAGGGAAATCAGAACTCTGTTGTTTTCTTGGAATTTTATTTTAATGCTGCAAATAGAGTTCCTGAGAAACACGATGACATCATTTAGTATTTTGGGGATGGCATTGCTTCCATCTGTTTGTTTGAATCTCTGTGTGGTTTTGTTAATATTTTGGCACAGCCATGTTGAACTATTTAAAGGTCAGAAAACAAGCATCTCCTAAAAATAAGGTTAATTTTTATTTCTGGTGGAGGAAGGGTCATTTCACTGATAACTACATATAAGCACTCAATAAAACTACTGTAAATGCAACGTCAGAAATTAATTTTCCAGGTATTTGTAAGTTTTAGTGCACTGTGCGTTTTTTGAACAAGAAGTTAAAGCAATATTAAATCCCCACATTTTGTAAAATGGTAAGGGATTATCAAAGGAGGGACTACCCTTAAGACTGTTACATGCTCTGAAAAGCTTTTGTATGTCACAGATTAAGGTCTTCTCTAAAACACGCTAGATGATAATTTAAAAATTAGACTAAAAGCCCAGCAGACTAACTGCATTGCAATTGCTTGATAAAATACATCCCAACAGTATCACAGGATGAGTGGTGAGGCAGTTAAAGTTCTCCCTGAGAATAATTCCTCAAAAGGGTTGCAAAAAAATGTTGAGCTTGTAATGTCAACGTTTGATAGAGATGGGGCATATTTAAGCCACATTTATCTTGCTGCTCCAGAATATGTGTGCATATTTTCTTGCTTAAAGGACCATCTCCTATCTTTTTGGTACACGTGTTTGTAGATACTGGCAAAGCAGATGTGCAGAAATTCTCCTTAGTATTTGGTGTAATTTAGGTACTTTCCTGAATCTGGATAATTCTGCAATTTAAGATTGGTGGTATTCCCAACTGTATGTATGACGCACTACATTTTCAAACTGAAAAAACAAGGAGAAACTGAAAGACTGTTTCTTTTTGAATATCATTTTACCTCACGCGCTGGGAAGATTTGGTGTTCTCGTTACTTCGCGAATGGTGCTAATTTGCAGCAGTTGCCTATGGTACAGCCAAAGCTAGAAGCATTCCTGTAGCAAAAGCTTTAAACTAAAACTTCCTGGTAAGTACTCGTAGGGTAACAGGCACACTGGATCCTGTCACAGTAATTTATGAATCATAAATTAAATTTTCACTGTATTGTAAGAAGTTAAAATAACCTTTCTAAAGATAAAAGCAGATCTTACTGTTGACTACAGATAAATAATATACCTCTATTGGTGCAAGGAATATATATACTATTCTTCTGCAATATTTATGTATTTATATTTATTTATTAGACTGTTCAAAGAGGGTAAGAGTGTCTGGTTCCATTTTATGGTTTGGGTGGTGTCTCTGATTTTGATTGATAAATGTGTAGTTCTAACAGCTATGTATAGGTAAAGCTGTGCATAGTTGAGTGGGTAGTTTTATGGGTTTGGTAAATAATTGGTAATAAAATATGAATTAAGATTTTTAAACAATGTTCTCAGTTATCATAATTTGAAGGGATACCCTTAAAGCATAGCAGGTGGGGCTTTAACAATATAATTTGTCTTTCATAGCAGTGGAAAGACAGAATAGCAGAATCCTTGAAAGTGTTCCACAAACACCATCAGACATTGGTTTTTCTGTCATTCATAGGCATATCTGATCTTCACATTACTTTTTTATTGGGATGGACTACTGCAATTGGTTTTAAACTAACTCTGTTACTTAAGATTGACACAAAGTAGGAGCAGGCAAGGCAGCAATAAATATTTTAATTTCCTCTGAGATCTGCTGGTATTTCCAGTTTTCTGGAGAAATTTTCAGGATTTTATTGCTGTTCCCAGAAGCCTCATATAATCCCAGAGAACAGGACTGTTTAGAACATGTATCACAGTTTTCTGTAGAAAACAGAGTCATAATGCTTTCAAGATATTTTTAAGAATTTTTGAAAGCAAACTACTTAGTGCTTTGCACAGGAGGGGAATTCAGCAGAAACCTCCTGCTGCATCAGTCAAAGATCTGTTTTCTTCACCTCACTTTTACAATCTAAATCGCCTTAGTGTTTCTACTCTATGGATTGGAAGAGGAAGGGCAGGCTCAGACAAACACGATGCCCCCAGTCCTGTGGAAGAGGTTGCTCTCCTCTACCAAGTGCAGCCCGTTTGCCCAGGCTGTACACACTGCGGGTGGTCAGGGGCAGCTTGCTCTGAGTTGTGTATAAGCCCCAAGATTTTGGTTTACAGCAGATACCTGTTCAGCTATAAAACCAAATGTGAAAGCGTGCTTTCCTTTTAGCTCCAAAGGTTTGAGTTCTTGAGAGTGTTAGTCACCAGAAGCTGAGGGAAACCAGCATTTTATGGACATCAAAAATACTCTGTGCTAAAAAGACACTTTTCTGGATGCCATGTAGTCATAACGCATACTCCACCCAAAACTGTGTGCGCACTCTGGGTGGAAAAACCTATCAGGCTGTTATCCCGTCTGATATCAAGTACCTCACAAGATTAGACCCAAAATATGAACATGCAAGTGATTTAGAAAATTAATAAACTCTTAAGTCATTTACAGCAGGATTTCATATACTGTGAGAGTAGAGAAGGAGGGGGAAAGGAGAAGCTGTGTGCACTGTTCACAGGTCAGTTTGGTATGGTTGGCTTGTATTAGAAATTTATTTAAACACTGGTTCGGTTATGAGTCTTCTTGCTGCTCAATCTTTTCTTTAAATTGACTCACTAACTTACAAAAGATATGTTCATTTTTAAGTCCTTAGCACTGTCATTGTCGGGTATAATGTGCTGGAATGTATTGACTATGTCTGAATGGACTAGATGTGAGCAATTTTCTATGTGAAAAAATAAAATGCTATCTCACTCTCTGAAGCCCCTGAATCATTTCCATAACAGTTTCTCTCCACCAGTACCTACAGTGTAATAATGCGTCTCTAGGAAAGATCTATAGGTAAGAAATGATATCACTTTCAGAGTTCATACACAGGTAAGTAAAGCACACCATTGTGCAGTTCACAGATCCATTTTATAGTTTAGGAACGACACCCTGAAGTTAGAGGCCATTCAACTCTAACACAAGAGGTTGCAGACTCCATGAGGTAACAACTACTCACACAGAAATTCACCCAATTTCCTTAGGCATGACATACAAATTATGTCAGCTCCTTAAGACTTGAAGAGAAAGCGTCACTCCATGGATCACCAAGAATTGGCGATCAAACCTTTAACTGCCAATTTTCAAATTCCACTAGCTTTGTCTCTCTTAGGTCATCTCATTTTGTTGCTGTCTACTAGTAGGAGAGCCTTACAGAGCAAAACGACATGCTGCTCGAGATGAGATCTGGGCTTATTTTTGTGTCTGTGCCACTGCTCCCTGCACAATGACTCTGAACCGATTGATAGTTCTCTTCAGAGGACAGATGGACAGCTGCATCTTTTCAGAGCTCAAGGTAATTTTTGGCAAAATTGAACTTGAAGTTTTTCTTCTATTGTCCTGTCCTTTCCCTTCCATCTTGCGTGCCTCGGAGCCACATGGGCATGGTGGTGACTCCTCTGATAATACCGTACAAGTTCTCAGGACTGCACAGGAATTACCTGCCTGATGGGTTTAGTGGAAGTAATACGTCAAACTTCTATGCATGTTTAAAACCTTGCAACCACATTGACCTCTCCGCCGGCTCGTCAACAGCTGGGGGACTTGGCTGGCCCAGGAGCAGGATGTGGGGAGAAATGCCATCGCAGGAACTTACTGAGGTTCCCCTCCTATTCACAGCACACATGCCCCCCTTCTTGCTGCTTTAAAAGATCATAGGTCTAAAGAAACTCAATTGGGCAAGGAGTTCAGGAAAAGGGTTTTGCAAGCCATTATTTACTCAAGATCAATCTATTTGCCTCCAAGGTAAAGGAAAACATCACTCACTTTTAGGGTATTTGGTCAGGTTTCTCTGGGCACGGGCAACAAACCTAGAGATCTTGTGGCTTGAAACCCCTACTTTTTAGCCCCATGCACATCTGATTTCAGCTAAGGATTTCACTCTAGTTTAGTTGTCTCTTTCCAGAAAGATATACGCTGTTTTCTTTCTGGGTCGAGCAAGTAGCAGGATGTGGCAGTGCCAGCAGACTGGAGATTCTGTACGTCTTTTAAGACTTTGCTACTGTTAAGATCTAAAGCTGTCCCTGCTGGGTTTTGCATGGACCATACAGTTTTGGCATAGTTGAGCGTGTTAGCATGTAAATACTATCCCTGCACTCTTCATGGCAGCCACACCTCCTAAACCTAGATCTTGGCAAATACTTTGTGATGACTTAAGGTATTTTACTGATTTTCACCTAAATCTCTTTGCCTAATATTTATAAACAAAATGAGGTTTCTTCTGTTGGTTCACATGAAATACGAAAAGAGACCTGGTGGCCCTGTGTGCCAGCAAGGCACGTGCTAGAATATTCATGTGATGCAGCTGTACAAAATTACAAGCGCAAGTGAAGGGCATGACTGAAACTTCTCAAGAAAAAAAATCATAATACTGTTTTTTTCTTAAACTATCAAGAATGCCAGAGGTAAATGCAAGTAAACGTGGTCCTGTATTTATAGACAACCGATCGATGGAACATGTTATCAGAGGCATTAAATACCCGGAGGATGTCCTCATCTTACCAAAGAGTTCAAAACCCACTTTCTTTCCTTTGAACTAATTAATCTCTGTGATTGTATGAAACAGGTACATCGTCTTTCAGGTACATTTTCCCTCATTGCATCTTGTTCTCTTTTTGCTCCTTGATCTACAACAAAACCCCCCCATTGTACTTTTTAAGAATCTGGTTAGAAATACTCTAATACTTTTATGAAACTATGTTAATTTATTATTTGCTATTTATTTAAAGAGAAGATTCTTGTCCCAAAGAAGGTACAAACTGATCAGAATATATAGCTGTTTTAATTTAGACATAAGCATATGCTCAATCTTTAAATCGTCTTGTTAGCTGGAAACAAATTTGTCCTGCAGGGTGAGTTTTAGGTGATGGTGGCAATGCAGATTTGGAGCCATTCTACCCCTGATCCTGATGATGTACGTCGTATGCTGTTTCTTCTTCTAAGGGTATGAAACAGGAGGTGTGGATGCACAAATGCCAGCCAGCTATGGCTGTGCTTTGCCCTGTTCCCTGCACCGCCTCTCCCAGCACTGTGCAGAGGCAGCCACTGTCCACGGCGATGTCCAGAGGAGTGGCGCTTCCTGGTGAAATTCCCTTTCCTGCAGGACAGGGCTGGAGGCAGCTCATGCTTCCCAGCCTCCTGGGCTGCCAGCGTTGGCCATGGCCTTACCTCACCTGAGGGAGCAGGTGCCCAGTGTGTCTTGCTTATGGAGTTCAGGAGTGCCAGGTCCTCACAGAGCTCTTCAGGTATTTGGGGGCACTCTCAAGAAAGATCCGGTCCTGAAATAGATGTTAAACACCCATAAAGTAACCTGCAGGCAAAGGCCACCTTTTCTGAGCAGGCTCTTTTAATGTGCTGTTAACTCTTACTACAGGTGGGGTGGGCATGTTCAGCAGTTAACCACACAGAGCTGGCAGGTCAGTAGAAGGCTGACTGTAAGTACTTAGAAAAATAAAAAGGGTGGGCTTTGGTCTAGTTCTGGTCTTCCTGAAGTCGGTGAAGGGTGTTCCCGTAGGCAATCACAGCAACAGCAGCAGGTCAATAGTGCATTTTTGAAAATTCTGCTTCCATTCTTCAAGTAACCAAATGATCAAAAGGCTAGAGAAGGGGTTCACCTAGGAGAAAAAGTGTGAGGAGAGAACTCTCAGATAAATGAATAATTTACTGCACAGCCTTAACCAGCTGGGCTCCCGCAGTGCTCTTTGACTAGCCTAGCCCGTGGCTGGTATAACGTGTACCCTGCCCCTTCCGCCTCACTCGGAAAGTAAGACTCTGTTTGTAATCGTTCTGAGTCCCATAGTAAAAGAAATAAAGAACAGCTGCGTATGGACAGATATGCAGGTGAATAAGAATTATTTGAAGTATGTGGATTTAGCTTTCTTTTATTGCCTGGCAAAAGTATGTATGTGATGAGGATACAATTAATTTGAGCTGCTGGTTGGCTTTCTTACAGAAAGAGTAAGGTGCTGACAGGGATCACGGTGAGAGCTCTCGTGGTCTGCTCCAGATTTCTACATGCTGGATGCAGCGGGGCCAGCCCAAACAGCAGCCTGCTGACTACTGTGTCCTGTGTGTGGGATTAGGGAGCAGGATCGTGAAAGTATTCAATTATCAAATATAAAGCAGAGCAAAATCCTAGCCAAACAAAAATCCCCACTGAATTTCTATTACTGCAGCTTATATTTCTGGTTAAAATACCGTATAAATAAGAGCTAGGCATTTAAAAATCAACATTCCTGCATCTGCCACAATGTAGACCTGTAAGGCCTTTTGTGCTTGATGGAATATTAATTTAAGGTGATATGCCCAAATATATTCCCAGATCAAAAAAAAAGTAGCATATATAGTTCTAAAGTTAAGATACAGGGGGGAAAAAAAGTTGTCATTTTCTCAAAGAGAAACATCCTAAGTGGAAAAATACCACAATAATGTTATACCCAAAGAACTGCAAATAAATTCTGAAAAACCCCCCAACATAACCCCCAGTAAGTCTTAAGTCTGTCTGTTGCTTTAGCATTATTATTTATAGCACACAGTATTTGTTTCCAGAGCTGATAAAGTTGAATTTAAACTTAATAAGCTTCAGTTAAATTTTTTTCTTGTGATGTGAAACTCATAGCTCATAAGGCTATTAAATAATATTGCATTTGTCGTTAATTTACATATGCTGAATGTAGTGAAAGAGGAAAGATGCTGGTTCTTTCCAGCTATTTTGCGTGAGACTTGGCAATCGCATGTTGAGTTCTGACTTTCCCATACAGCATGACCCGGCGCCTGTTGGTGTCGGTGAGGTATCTGGCTTGTTCTTCCTGTCTTTAACACAAACGTAGTGGCACAGAGGCAAGGACGTTGTGCTTGCCAAAATGCTGTCTCTTCGGCCGTGCCCACAAAATCCTGTATTGACATCTGTGTACAGTCATGCGGGTCCGAACGGAGATCTAGTTGGGTCGTTGCTCTAAGTGCCACAGATCTGCATGCCTTTAAAAAGGGGTTGACGCGTTTCTCCTTCTTTTGAAGTAGTCTTTTATTATGTTTTTAAGAATTATTCAAAATTGGTCCTGATAAATACATTGTGTGCATAGCACTTCTGTAAAAAGAGAATAATGTGTGAAATTCGGACTCTTCTGTAGACACCAGCGCCGAGACACAGTTGGCCCTAGGAGCCAGAAAGCACAGGTAAGGAGAGGAGATGGTGCTCACCGCTTGGGCTCGCTGCTGCTTTTAAGTGACGGCAGTATGGATGAATAAAGTTTCTCTCCAGGGCATATACTAACTGCATGCAACAAATACACATGGATGTCTACCCCTCATCAGCTAACCAATTGTTACCGGCTTGTAAAAACACAATTATTAGCTGATTTAGAAATATCCTCATGGTAATTTCATTTCACTTATTATGCCTAATGGATAGCTAGATATTTGCATGAGGTGTGTGTGGCTTTTTGCCTGAATTGTTAATCGAGTGATTAAGTGGTAAGTGAAAGCAGTGCATCTAGCAGTGCATCCATTAATGCTGTTCATGTCCTGGGTGCCTCCTGAACCAGTCACAGCCAATTACCTGTTTTAAAGATACTTCTCTCTTAAGCTGCTCATCTGCAAATCAAAGCAGGGTTGGTATAGGCAATCTATTGTGCCAGGTCACCTTTCTTTCCCACTGCCTTTTGTACCGGTTTTCTCTACAACTGTTGGCTTCTTTTGCAGAAAAGGAGGATATGGTGATGCTGCCGATGCAGCTGAAACCTACAGGCAGAAGAGCTGCGGTACAGCGCGCTCAAGACCGAAGTGTTTGTTGTAAGCTTGAACTTTAACTTGCACCAACTGTTTAGTGACACTTCGTTTCTTCATTAGTTCTTTTCTATCTGTGCTGACCACGGGGTGTAGAAACGTCCGCCGGCACTGCAACCCCCCGTCCCTGCAGAGCGCTCACTCGCGAACAGTGACGGACGATCGTGCTGTGCCCTGGTCCTGCCTGTCTCCACCCGCGTTTACCTTTCGGCACCCGTGTTAACTGGCACGCTGGCGTGTCTGGTCGCCTCCATTGCCTCGTTTGACCAACCTGCCTGAGTCCGTGACCGGCGCCACTGCAGGGCAGCGCAGGGGCGATGGCCGTGGGGCGAGGCACTGCGCTGTGCCTCAGCGTACCGCCAGCCTCCCAAAGAGCCGCGGCCCGGCGGGGAGCGGGCTCT
>NW_010391426.1:122884-133894 GCF_000710305.1 Buceros rhinoceros silvestris | reverse complement strand
ATATATATAATCAGCTAGTAGGATACTGGTTTTTTTTTAAAGGTAATATTCATGTAACACTGAATAAACCATCCAATTTCAAAATCTGTGTTGTAGTGGTAAACATCACAAAGGGTAGTGCATCAATGATTTGAGAGTTGCACCATACTGCCATAGGCAACTACATCATTGCCTACTTTGAGCTTCTTCCCAAATTTTCTTCAAAATGTAGCTGACCCAGCCCAGCCTGTTTAGTGCAGATGTGCCTTTGATAAAGGTTGTTCTCTTTACGCTTTCTGGAAGAGCCTAGTAAGTTGGGGAAAGATTTCTTTTGATCCTCTAAAAGCGCTAAAAGTAACTGTATCTTCTAAAAGCCACTAAACTTCCTAATACATTGGGAACACTTTGTTTTACTCTTTCATTCAACCAATGCTAATCCTCAGTCATGAGCTGGGATAGAGTGCTTGGGGGTCACTTGAGAAAAAAATGTTCCAGAATTTCCCTGGTTGTGAAAATCTTTTATACAGGGTGTAGATTAATTTAATTTACCACCTACTTTTAGACAGGTTTTAGCTAAGCTTTAGCCTAGGACTTTTGTCACGCGATTAGCTGCAGTAATCTTGTTGTGGGATTGGTCTAGCATTGTACAGGAGTTCATTTTGCTGCTTCTCATGTGCCATGGTGTTTTTTATTCTTCCCCTTTAATACTTGTTTTTGGCCTAACTTAAATGAAAAGCCCGCATCTAGACACCATTCTAGAAAAAAAATCTACAAAATTTATCAGCAACACTATGTCCCTGCAAACCTTTTTTCTATATTTAATTCACAGTTTTTGTATTAGGGATATGCTTTTACTCCAAACACTGACTTTAATAAAGGTTTGGAAACCTCTCTGCTTTTATAGTGGCTTTTCCACTTAACAATTCGAAATGCATGATGGATATGCATGGAGAAAAAGGCTATCAGTAGCCAACATGGATTCACCATGGGAAAATCATGCCTGGCTGGTGGCTGTGTGATGACATGACTGGCTGGGTAGATGAAGGGAAGGCAGTGGATGTTGTCTACCTCAACTTCAGCAAGACTTTTGACACTGTGTCCAGTAACATCCTCAGAGGGGAGATTAGGAAGTGTGCATTGGGTGAGTGAACAGTGAAATGGGTTAAGAACTGGCTGAAGGACAGAGCTCAAATGGCTGAGATCAGCAGTGCAGAGTTGGAGGCCTGTATCTAGTGGTGTTCCCCAGGGGTCAGTCCTGTTTCCAGTTTTGTTCAACATATTTACCAATGACCCGGAAGAAGGGATGGAGTGTACGCTCAGCCAGTTTGCTGATGATACAAAACTGGAAGGAGTTGCTGACACACCAGAAGGCTGTGCTGCCATTCAGTGAGACCTGGACAGGCTGGAGAGTTGGGTGAAGAGAAACCAAAGTTCAACAAGGGCAAGTGTAGAGTCCTGCACCTGGGGACTAACCCTGTACCAGTACAGATTAGGGGTGACCTGCTGGAAAGCAGTTCTGGGAGTCCTGGTGGACAACAAGTTCACCATAAGCCAGCAATGTGCCCTTGCGGCCAAGAAGGCCAATGGTATCCTGGGGTGCATTAAGAAGAGTGTGGCCAGCAGGTCTACAGAGGTTCTCCCTCTACTCTGCCCTGGTGAGCCCACATCTGGAGCACTGTCCAGTGCTGGGTTCCCCAGTTCAAGAGAGACAGGGAACTACTAGACAGAGTCTAGCAAAGGGCTATGAAGATGATGAAGGCACTGGATCATCTGTCTGATGAGGAAAGGCTGAGAGGCCTGGGTCTGTTTAGCCCCTGGAGAAGAGAAGACTGAGAGGGGCTCTTATATAATATTCATACTTTGAAGGGCAGGTGTCAAGAGGATGGGGCCAGTCTCTTTTCAGTGGTTCCCAGTGATAGGACAAGGGGCAATGGGGACTAGGTCAACACTATGACCTGGTGGATACTATCACTGAGGCCATGGTAGTTTCTTTTATTAAGATAGTGAAGCATACTGAGGTTAAGTGACTTGACCAAGTTGAAAAGAAAGGTGATGCTACTGAGCCATTCTAGCTTTCCTGGTGTAACCACAAACTTGGCCATGGAAAGCTCCTAATGACATTTGTACAGATATGCAGAAGATGATAAGCTAAGAAGTTAGTGGCAACAGTGATTGTGTAGTGACCATGCGGTATAATCCTTAAGACACATATCTTCCACTCAGTCTGACCACATTTTGTATGCTCACAAGCAACACTTGCCAACTTCTCTTTGTCTTTTTATGAGATGCGGGGGGAAGGATATTTCTATTCTGTTAAATTAAACTTTAACTTTTCTCATATACTGCAAGTATTTGGAAAAAAAAAAAAAGCCTGGACTACAGTCATATGTTGAATTTTTGCACCATGATCTGTTTTGATAAGTAAGAGCAAACTTGGAGTGAGAAGAAGCTCAGATGAAGATAACTCTGCTTGCTTAAGTTTTCCAGGAAGCTGCAGAGAGATTTGGATCTTGGAAATGCAAAATGAAAAAGTACAAGCCTGATTAAAAACCCCACTCTGTCCAAGTCCTACAGTCGAGGGTAGCTTTTAGTATTCCTAAATATGAAATTTTGCTAATCTTTTTAAAAGACTGACTTAATGCCACTTGTCAGCCAGCAACTCAACTGTAATTCCTAACAGAACAACAGCTAAAAGCAACACAAACTACCAGGGGAACTGAAAGACTAACAGACTTTCAAGAAAGCCTGTAAAAGCTGTATTTCCAGGTCTGCAAACTGGTATTGAACTTGGTGCAAGGTACGAAGGGAGTGCTCATCTGTGCTAATTTACATCGCATCTTTGTCAGCAGGATTGAACTGCCAACGTAAAAACCTTATGTACGTGACAGCCAAGGTCATTTACAAGTATCTGAAGGTTGTACACAAAGAGGGTGGGAAGGGTTTGTTCAAGCAGCAACACTGAAATTAATAGCATGAAAATAAGAAAGGGCAGAGCTCCCTGACAGTGAAATCAATCTGGATGTAGAATAATCTGCCCCAAGGGAAGTGGAAAAGCCTAGATAATTTTTCACATTTAAAACAAATCTGCTAATCTTAAGCACTATGGGGAATAACACTGCAGTGCTGGGAGAGGAGGGGGCAGTGAGGGGAAAAGAGCTAATCAATAAGCCTCTCCCAATGATAATGCCTGTGCTTCTGGGATGAGATGCTCACGGAACCAGCACTTCAGAGTGGTGCTGGGCACCAGCATGGGCTTTCACCCAGCCAGGCTCACTATAGTCATATGGGCAGCATGAAGGTCTTCCTTCCTTTCCTTTCTCAAGACTGTCTCTGGAGTTAGAAAGTGTATTTCATGTTTGTCAACGTTGTCCCAAATCTTCCTCTACTCCTTTTTATTTTTTTTTTCCTAAAAGCAACTTTCCCTGCTAGAGCTGACACATGCCACCAGCTGCTGATCCTGCTAATAAATCTTTGCTCACAGGAACCTGTCTCATCATCCTTTGTGCAACAATGATGATGGAGGAGCCTCAGAGATCAACAGTAACATTGCGGTGTGTGTGTGGCAAAGTTTTGGGGCTGTCTGATTACCAGCCCAGAGCCACAGATTTTCCTACAGTGTACACTGCAGGACCTTTATCAGCTTCATTGCCATTCCTCAGTTTTGATCAGATGTTTTCTGACATCTTTTTCTTAACTCTGATTCCCAGTTGACTGCTGGGGCTTCTTTAGATTTGCAAATGAAATCGAGAGTTTTGGTCTCCCCTATGTGATGTTTTAAGTTAATCTCACAAATAAATAAAGCTGGAGAAGATGTTAGTTATCTGTGCTGTTAAAAATCCCCAACTTGCTCCTTTATAAAATTTTTTTGTGGGATCAAGTGCGGTGCACTTGGCTTGTGCAAATGTAAACTGTTGCATAAAACGGACTGTTTCATAAAAAGAATAAGTTGCATGAAGACCTTTGTTGCTCTTATTTTGTGAGTAGTAGTGGAGAAAGATTTACAATACTGACATACTTTCAAACTATTCACTGAAAGAGAATTGGAGGAGACTTAGCTTTTGAACTGCCCTTTTGAGTTAAAGGAAATGTTTGCTCTCACCGGTGACTGGTGTAGCAGGATGACAAAGGTCTGGCCCAGGAAGCAGTGAATCATACCAGACTCATAGTTTTCATTTAAAACTTTCATTTATTTAGACCTTACAGGTAAAATTATAAAAAATAAAGGCATGGGTAAACACAACCAAAGAGTCTCTTAAGAGACTGGTGAGAAGTTTGTGTAGGAGGTAAAGTTCCTACATCTTCCAGTAATGCATCTCACACTACCAGTCTCTCAGACTGGATATCAAATTAAATGGAATTCGGCTTTGACCCAGATTGGCACTTCCTGTGTCCCTTTAACCTCCCAAATGTGGCCTGTGAGTCACTCAGTCAATCATAACCGACCTGGTTGAATTTGAGCGATCCAGAAATAAAGATATGAAGTATAGAGACTGTATCATCTCGGTGAGTGTTAATGCTGAACTCCACTCCTCTGGAGCTTTGTGTGACACCTTACTAGAAGAAAACTTTGTTCTGTTTCTAGTTCTTTCTCAGTATCTGTTGCATACACTATACCTCTATCTTTTCAACCACTTTTTTAGTAGAAAAGCCAAGTAACTATGACATTATCTATACATACATTCAATTCTTCTACCATTTAATTCGGGGCATTGGACAGCAAGTTATAAAAATAGCACATGAAGTTAGCACAAATTTCTGCTGGACAGCTTAGAAGAAAAGCAATTAACTCTCAGCTGTAAACTTTGGTATTCTACCTGTGCTAGCAAATTTTTACTGTGCTATAATCTGTATTGATTATAGCACTGATATCTTTATGTTAGTGACTCTCTTAAACAGTTCTTTTACCTAAGCAGGTATGGCACTTGTTGTGGGATAGAAAACACTGATACTAAAGTCGCCAACGTATGGCCACTTAAGAAACAATATTATCTTATAAATAAACTCCACACAATTAACAGGCTGAAGAAACTGGAAAATCTATGAAATACATGTATTTAAATTGCTCATTAATTGAGGAAATCACTCCATCGGTATTTTCTCTCATAGACATGCTGCCGTGACATAAATTAAAACTGAAGGCTCACAAGATTTCCTTTACTTTCAACTGTGAGCCAGGCCCAACAGGCATTATTATTAAATTATTGCACGCCTTTGTGGAGTGCCTCAAGACATCCTGGAGCAATAAGACACTGTACGGTTAAGTTTTCCTGGCTATGCGCCGGTTTATCATCTGAATTTCATTCGATTACTTCAGCACATGAGTGAACTACATGCTGATGACAGCAGTATTTCTAATGCACCTTGCAGAAACCTGGAGCAAAATGTGTCCAGCTCAAGGGGAATGGTCAGGGCAGCCCAATAACACGGGCTCAGGCCAAAACAGATGTGCAGCCAGCGTCCACTGCCTGGCACCAGCCCCAGCCATCGTGAAACATGAAGACAGGACTGTGGAGGATGTGAAAATGCATGAAAGAGCAAGAGCAGCTGGACAAAAGAAGAGACCCAGCCCTTCCTCTGGAACAAGGAGAAGTCTCCTCCAAGACACAAGCTGCACTGTCAGGAATGGGGCTGAAATCTGATTCTTCCATGACACCCAATTCTACCCCCATTTCTGAGGTATTGCAGCCTTTGCCAGATCTTTAATTCCACACAGAGAAAACCAGAAGCAAGATAGCAACTAAGTCAGATGGAGAAGAGCAGTTTCTCCTATCTGCGCTGGGCAGTTTCACCCCAAAGTTCTGGAGAGTATCTTCAGACCTACTAATGCCCTGTGCCAATAAAAAGTCCTTGTGCAGAAAGTATCTCTGCTCAGCAATTTTCTTTTAATAAATTTCACCACTGTTTTTTGACTTGTAAACATCTACCTATAAGAACAAGTTGGTGAGGAATCCTTGCAACCTGATTTCACGTTACTTTTTTATCCTTGTCATTCATTTCCGTTTTATCACGGAGGAAGCATTCTTGGAAGGTTGCTAATGAGTAACACATAAATTCCAATATTGCAGAAACAATGGTCATGTAAAAGATTGCATGTCAATTAGTAATGGAGAAGTAAAACCAGAATTTTATGATGTGAATGGTTTCCAAGGCTTACGTCAAGTTGCACACATGAAAAATCATTCTTATTCTCTGGTTACAGCAAGGAAGATTTCAATCATTCTGAGACAGCGGAGTGTACAGTAAAATACTGATTCACAGCTCTTGAAAGTGAATGACATGCAGAATGATTTTCTATAAAAAGCTCAGTTCTGAGTAGAAGGGGGTTTCTTGTCTGTGTATTTTCACCTGTAGCTATACAAGTGAAGAAGTTCAGGAGCCTTCACTGTCTCCACAGCAACAGCGTAATTCATGTTGACATCACAGGAGCTATATGCTGGGCTGAGCAGAGGGTTTACTCTTGTGCATTTCCAGTTAACTTTCCCTAACCTAACCTGATCTGACCTAACCTAACCTAGTATTTATATTTTGCACTTGGCAAAGTGGTAATGGAAGACTATATTCAGAATATCTGTTACAATTTTTATTCACTGCAACTACTAGGTGCAAAGTCCAAAAGAAGTAGCTGAAATGTCTGCGTGAGGCTTTTAAACTGCACAGTTTGAATAAGGCGCTATCTTTCTTGAAGTTTAGGTTATCAAGACAAGGGAGATAAGGACTGCAAAGCCTTGTCACTGCAAAGCCTTGTGAAGTACTGAAGGACCATAACCTTGTCCCACCACATCTTCAAACTGCTGCTATGTTTTTCAGTTATGGCTCACAGAAATGAGATTCACTGCATCTGCCTTTAAACATTTAACCCTCAGGTGCCTGGGGCAGAGGTAGTGACCTCAGGCTCCCTTTACAGTCTGTGCATGATTTATCACATCTCTTTTAGACAGCAGTGGCAGGTTGGTGCTCTTGACCATGAAGAAAGGAAGAGCTGTTCACATTTGGATTTTGAGGTGGAGAAATATGAATTTAGGAGACAGAAAATTCATATTAAAATAAAATCAGCTAATGTTTTACAACATCAAGGCATGTCAGAGAACCTAACCGTTCTGTCAGTGCAATTAACCCACTGGAGAGCCTGGGTCACCAGGCTCTCCAAATCGGCAGCTGCCTCCAAAACAAAGATGTTTTTGAACATGGTCAGATTATGGATTTTCTTCTATGACTGTTTCAGTACCAGTCACTTTAGGAAATCCGTTTGTTGTGTCAAATATCTTTAGAAGGGAAGTGCAAAGAAAGGTTGGTCAAAATATTACTTGGAAAACTTTCTGATTATAGACTACAAAACAGTTTGTCCCTAAAAGTGGTGAAACTTTGTGCCTAGAAAACTTAAGCCTAGTAAAACACTGATGTTAGAAACAATCTTTGACAGGCAGAGGGATAGATAGTCTAATACATCTTTATACTTTCTGATTTCTGAAATGAGATTCAGTTGAGATGATCACCCTTTTCTCTGCATTGATACAACCAGATCTGCTGTGGTGAACCACTAGCACAGAGCCTGTAGCTGGGACCAGGGCAGGTGTAACTGCAGGTTCTGCTTGGTGAAGATGAAGAAAAATAATTCAGTCTCCATATACATTGACAGAAGAAGAAATAAAAACAGGCTCAAACTGTAGCAGTTTATCCATTTCTAATGATGAGGAGGGTTAAGGACTGGAGTGGGCTGTTTGGGAAGAATATGAAATATTTGTTGTGGCAGGTCTTTAAGTAGAGATTAGACCAATCTGCAAGACAGGAGGAATGTAAAGAAGACACCCTCAGGACAGGGGTTGGACTCGGTGACCACCTGATTTCATTATAGATCAGTTTTTCTCTGATTAGATGACTAGGACTGAACATACCATGATTTTCTAGAGCAGAAATGTTTTGGAAATAGGTGGTTTTGTTGTTTGGCTTTTTTTTTTTTCAAATGCTTCATCAGCTGTCAAAACATGTCCTTTGTATTGAGTCCTGACAGTCACTGAATTTTGATGTTTGGAGGAGAGGTGCCTTGAATATGCAGAGGGTTCTATTTACACCACAATACAGAATTTGCTGTCTCGGTCAAGTTTAGCTTTTTCCTTTCACGCCTCAGTGCAGTGTTGCTAAAATGACAGTAAAGCAAGAGAAGATGACTCTACATTGCAGCCAGGGCTGTGGGATCTGCAAACAGAATCCACTAATAAGAAATATTATTAAAAGCTATCAAGCTTCTGACTGTCATAATAAATACATTCAGAGGCATTTGAAGGGGTAGGATGAGTGCAGTGTAGGTGATCTGACTGGAATATGAAGAGAACTGTGGATGACAAGCTAACCAAATAGAAAAAGGCTAATGGATAGTGATGGAGCAATATGGTGTGGGTCACAGCCCAGGACCTGCACTGCCAACGAGCAGCAGAGCTGCTGGGAGAGATTTTGAAGGCACGGGGCAGTCTGTTTTCTTGGCAGGCAGCTCGTCCCTGATTGGCACCCCTCAATAGTAAGGCACCCACTAGGTCAGGCACCCATCTGGCAACGCTTTTCCTATAATTATGGATTGAACAGGCACCATGCACCCTAATACATGCCTTAAAAATTGAGAGACTGAGAGGCATGACATTTATTTCACTGGGAACTGAAGTTGGGTGTTTGTCCATAAGACAATATTGTGGAGTCACTGGACAAATAAGGTGTGAAATGCCAAGGCATAGGGTATAAAACCTCCCAGTTCTCTGTATAAAATCAAATTTTACCTAAACATTATGCTTCAAGATAGTGCAACATTTCTCTGGGGACAGGCAATATCCATGAATATTCATAAAAATGTGAGATGTTCATAAAAGACTTTCCAAGAGCTACAGGTTCCACTAAAAAGTATTTTCAAGACACAGCGAAGGAAGTGAATATGATCTGACGGGGAGAAAGCAAAAGAGATGCTATTTATGTCTCCTGAGAGACTGGTTGTAATTACAACAGCTGAGAAAAAAGCAGATTACTGGCTCATCTCTTTTCCCTCTGTAATATTTCCATCCTTTGACGTTCTTTTGGATTCAGTAAAAAAACCTGAAAAGCTCTTAACTGCTGTGGGTTTTAGGATTAGAAAAGGAAAGGCTATTCTTGTTCAGCCTGAACAATTCTCCCTCCCTGTGGCAGGGAGAATTACCGTTCAGTATGCCGCTTTGGTAAATATGTAACCCTGCTCACAGCTACTAACGTGCTCCTTTTGGTGCAAAGGTGAGCATCAGAGGATTAAAGAAAAAAGATTTTAAAAATAGCCCTATTGGCTTAAATCAGAGATTCAGTTAGCCCAGAAGTTTTTCTCAAGTTGTCCAATAACAGATACTTAAAAGAAAAAGTAGAAGAAACTTGATTCTTCCCCTTTTAGAACCTCTTATCTCTGATTCTGGGATTAAAAATGAGGCAGAAACAGATGAAAATGCCTGTCTTTTAATACCTGCAGAATAACTAGACAGTTTATATTTTAAAATCATAGCTAGCTCAAAGAAATTTTGGTACCATCCTATGAAACTTTACTGTGAGTTATTAGCTCTTAGGCATTGCTTCTGTAGGGGGAGAAAGGAGTCGGGGCCAGCAAGATGATTCAGGTAAAATTGCAACAGGATAACCATTTTATCTGTGCAAAACCCCCCAGGGATTCTCGGTATTCAGGGTTTGGTTTTTTGGGTTTTTTTTTGTTTTTTTTTTAAATGCTTCTGGTCAGATTTAGAAATATCTCATGAAAAGTTATTCTCCCAGTTTAATTTCAGCGTAAATTAAGACAATGCCACTTCCCAACACAACCGTGAATGTATAAGCATGAAGGTGCAAGAGACACACATAAGCCCATTCCTATCTGAATTTTAGCTTGATTTTGAAACAAAAGACTTCTCCTGGGCCTATGCAGCCATGTTTATCTGGCTGGAATTTCCTCCAGATAAAAAAGTAAAGCATGCACTGTTAGACAGATTATGCCACTTCTTTTTGAATACTGATAAATGGAAATGCTGATACCTATATGCATACTCAAACACCTCATTTTGCCTGTTGACGCTTATATTAATTAACAGTGAACCCTTCTTCTCTTTATGCTCTTTCAAACACAAACCTACATTATCTTTTTCCAAAAAAACATCAGAATTGTGGGATTTAAAATTTTTTGTTAATACATAAAAGCAAATTTTAGCAAATACTAATGGTAGAAAATGTGCTCCCAAAAGGGTACAATGGTCTTGGTCTGTAATTAAGCAATTTCCTAAAACCAGAAAAAACCATTGACGTGAGTGGCTGGAAGATTAATGTTACATTGATGACAAAAATGGAAAAACAATTTGGAGAATCAAGTGGTAATTAAATTCTTGACAGACTCACTTGAATAAGGACCATTAGTTATATGAAAGAATTATTGCCCTCAGGCTTGGATTATATACAGGAAATAAACATTTAACAAGTGATTTCCTAGGCAATATAAAGCTTTTTATCTCCCAAAATAAATGGCAACATTAATTTACAGGGTTGCAGGGAGCGGTCATTTCAAACTAAAAAAAACCGGAGTTCTAACTCCTGAAGAAATGCAGTGTGATGAATAAGTCCTGTCACAATGCACTTTGTTACGTATTTTACACCAAGTTACCCACATTGGCAAATAATGTGCAGAAGCTGGACTCTGATTCCATGTCCCTTATAAATCTTGAAAACTGATTTCAGTCAGTGCAATTATTCTGTGTCTGCACTGAACTCAGAATTGTTCTATAGAGCAGTAACAGGGAAGTATTTGCATGTCTGAAATATTATTTTGCTGGCATGTGGATGCTTTGGACCCATTGTGCCTGACTCATGTTCATGGCAAGAGAAACTTCCTATCTTGCTAACCTGTCTGAATGAAAGGGCAGAATTAACTGGGATAAAGGACGTATAATTATTCCCATTACAGAGAGAAACTGAAACAAGAAGAGGTTAAGAATGAGAATTTCATACTAGGCAGAGGACCACAGGGACAGCAGGTCTGAAAGGGACCTGCTG